>NW_025763599.1:0-12452 GCF_020736505.1 Alternaria rosae
CGACCCATAGCACAGAGACTACCTGTCTCTAGTCCTTGGTCAAACCACACAGACACGCCCCCAAGGTGTAAGGACAACTTGCCAGTAGCCTCCAATTCTATCCTAGTTTGGGGCCAGTTCCCTCTTAGCACGCTGTGGGTTGGGCTACTCTGGACAAGACAGTCCGAGTACGCGGTTGGAGGCAGAAGAGCTTGAGCCCCTCGCCGAATCTCTGCTAGGCAGTTCGCCCGTACCATGGGCGCATTCAAACAGCAAGCGAATAGTAGCGGCCCTTCCTGTGTAGTGCTATATACATATAAGAGCCGATGTGTTGGCGCTAGAGCGAGTAATGGCCATATAGCGTAGCACGATAGCTCAGGAGGGCTACCCTGAGACAGCAGCGTTAACCTCGTAAGGATAGCAGCGGGGGTTACAAGACGGAGTTGGCAGAGCTGGAGGATGCTTAGGCGGGACTGCTTAGGTAAAGGCTCTGTTGTAACGGACTACCTTGGTTAGCGGCTTTGGCTTGATGCTGCGAGGGTGTGATAGCCTACTGCAGGTGATACACTCTATAACTGCTAAACCTCGTACTGGCTAGTTCTGTGGCTTGGAAAAGCATGCTACACAAAAGCAGCTAATTCCGCGAGTAGAAGGGGCTTACTACTCAGTTAGCGTAGTAGATGAAACGGCAGTAAAAGAGTAGCGTACTGCAGCGTTTGATGCAAACTTGGTAAACTGCTGCCAATCTACCTTGGTACTGTCTGCCTGGAGAGAGTAAGCAATAGTTCTTGCTGTGCTGTATAGCCCTTCTTGCCTGTCTATACTGGAGCCAGGGAGTGGTAGTGTAGTAGCAGCTACAAGTAGTAGCTCCAGCAATACTTGGACAGATTGGATTGGTACCTCTCTCGCTACTTTTGTAGCATAGGAGCTTGGGAGTGTAGCTGCTACAGGCAGAAAGCGTTCTCTATTTGGCTTTTGCCGCTGTGGCATGCTCTCTTAGAGCACAGCAACCAGATCTTTGTTGTTACCGCCCGCTCTACAGTTTTGAGTAGCCTCCTCTGCCCAGTTTGTGTTGCTACAGAGACTTTGGAAGAGCAGCCTGCCTCTATCTACCCAGTTGCGAGGTCGCTCTACAGCGTAGGAACAGCTGTGACGGTTCTCAAAGCGGATGTAGAACTGGTCTTGTCCTGTTAGCAGCGCTATGGCAATAGCTAGGCTGTCTAGCGTGAGCGTAGTAGTACAATCTAGCTTGAAGGGCTAGGCGCTGTAGTGTAAGAGGATCTGGTACACAATAGGCGCGGCTGTGTACGCGCTATCGTCTGGTTGTCCGAGGCATACGCTAGCAAGCCATGTCTCTACTGAAGAGATGGACTAGTCTGGCGTATGTTAGCAAAGGACTGGGGATGCAAAGAATGTGTCTCCTACAATGGCAGCAGCTATTCTCTACACTGTGTTTGTAGAAGCGCTCTATAGTAGAGCTAGGAATCCCTGCTATAAACAGGTGCTTAAGCAACATCTTCTGGACATGTTCTGTTCTAGTAGCTAGTAGACAAAAGAACAAGGTGGTTAGGACGTGTACGAGGTGATGCGTAGAGCTTGCAGAGATTAGTTGTGCTAGCTGCGTACATGCTGTATAGGTTACTACTGCTAGAGCGCACGTGAGAGAGTACTTAGTAGTTAGTAAGATCTAGTGTGTGCCACACTAAGAAGAGGGAGGCTGCTTAGAACTTTTTAGAAGAGTGCGCAGCTACTCTACTCTATATACGTAATCCCTACCTTGTTAGCGCTTATCTAATAATAGCCTTGTGTGTTCTTTATTGGTCTCTATTATTAGATATGCTGCGCCTCTGGACAGCTTCTTACGAGCCCTAGCTGTACTCTCTCTTACACACTACAAGCTATGTATACTAGGAACTGCTACGCTACTCTAGATTACACGTAACTACGCAAAGCATAAAGTAGAAGAGACGTTGAACTTTGTATTCCCGCGTAGCTACTTCTCTACAAGCGCGCTTACACTATATACGGTGCTATGTATACCCTAGTAGAAGATTGGTACATAGACAGTATGAGAGATCCTTTGCTAGCTCTATGCGCAAGGAGAGGGTTTACATAGCTTGCTCTACTAGGCGACTAGTCATCGAAGAAGCTAATAGTAAGATCGGCAACCCGGCTTACGGAGTCGCCTAGGTACATTTGGATAGTGCCGCCAATAGCCCCTGTATCTGTGTAGTGCTTTGCCTTGCTTGGGCGGTAGTATTTAATATCCTGCGTATATTCTTCTCCCTTGGTAGTAATCCGCTCAATACCATTGTTGCAGAGATCGTACACTCCTGTAGATAGCTCTTTGATCTCGTTAATTGTCATCTTAGCAGGGGGGTACAAAGGTAAGCAGGTAGGATGCTGTAACCTTGCGTTTGTTCTTGAGTTGGTGACCCTGCTTATCGTGTCCATTGGTTAGCTTGTTAATAACAAGCCTAACCCTACTATCCTCCTTTAAGCCTGAGGAGTCGATCTAGTCTTTGAGCTGTGAGCAGATATCCTTTGATCTAGATACAATGTCTGCTACCTACACAAAGTTATCGTGTACTGTTTTCCTATTACACCAGGTTGCTTTCTTGTCCAGGTACAGGCTCTTGCCTAGTTGTCCAACGGAATCAATAATGTATTAAGGCTGCACAGATTGTTTCTTGTCTGGGTTGTACAGAAGCTCCTCTGCTCCTACGTCTGCTGTAGGGCTTCCCGCTTCTGTGTCTCGCTTTTTGTTTGCCTTTGCCTTGTCAAGACAGCTGCGCATCTCTTGAGGCGTAGGCTTGCCCTTAGTAGGGAAGTTGGGATGCTTTTGCTGAATACACGCAAGGAGCGGCGAGTGTTGCGGGTTGACAGCTGGTTGAGGGATGGCAACTAGGTTAGCGGTAACGGAGGTAAGGCTTATAGCCACTGCTACCCAGATGGAGATGTTGCACTTCATTGTTGTTGTAGTTGTAGTAGCAATTGAGTGTAAAGCTAGAGGGTATGTTAACAAGAGAAGTAGGACAGGTAGCCTAACCCAGCTTTGTACTTACATGCAAGATGTAAACGTATGTATTGCTGCCTCTGTGGTAGTTAGCGTTGTTATTTTGTGAGCTACTTCCCCGCTCTTATATGCTAGAATCTACGCAGAACCGGCTACTTGTTGGTAGTAAGACTAACAGGCCTACAAGGAGGAGGCGTAGGAGGCGCTGCTTGGATAGACGGGCTTCTGAGGGAGGCGCGGGAGGCACTACTCAGACACACAGGCTTCTGAGGGAGGCGCGGGAGGCACTACTCAGACACACAGGCTTCTGAGGGAGGCGTGGGAGGCACTACTCAGACACACAGGCTTCTGACGGAGGCGCGGGAGGCACTACTCAGACACACAGGCTTCTAACGGAGGCGCGGGGGCTTCTAACGGAGGCGTAGGTGGCACTGCTTAGGTATACAGGGTTCTAAGAGAGGCGCGGGAGGCACGGCTCAGACACACAGGGTTATATAGGAGGAGTGGGTATTCTTTTTTTCTTACCTACCTCCAAGACACTCTTGTTTTACTATGTCTTTTTTACATCCTGTTTGTTTCAAGGCTGACGTTGGGATAGTAGAGAAGGGGCACAGATACAAGCGGAGAAGAGGCACAGGGACAAGTAGTTCTTAAAACAAGCACGTCCGCCTCAAGCTAAGGAGCCAGAGCAGCTTCTTTACTATCTTTCTCTTTTGCCAACAGGCTACTATACTCTGTTACTTCCTCATTCTGCTCCAGTACGCTACCAGGACTCTGTACCAGTATGCAGCTACTCTTACTATGGTCTTTTCTTCTGCAGTAGATTGCCCTAGCGCTAGCAGGACGAGTTATACCATGGCATGACGATAGTGCCACTAGCTACGATGTTATGGCATCTGTGCTTAAGGATCAAGGGTTACTAGAACCAGAAATTGGAGTTAATTACGCATTTGCGGAATACTGGAACGGAAATGCTATTGAGAAGATGTGCAACGGGGGTGCTTAGTACGTTTTTGGCTACGCAGCGAGGCGAAGAAGATAGATAAGAGAGGCATGCTAATCTCTATAACGTAGTGCTGTTATTATTGTGGGCTAGTTTTGGTCTGGTTCTTACAGTAAAGACTTCTAGGGATATGCATTCGACCTTGATACTGCGCTTGATGCAACGTTCAAGAAGGGCGTACGAGCTAACTACTGAGCACGGGTGTGGGAGCCGTTTACGTCTATGCATAAACAAGCTAAGATTAATGCACTAGGGCGAGTTTGGCAGGATATGAGCATTGAAAAGCTTAGTGAGCTTGTTATAGACAAAAGTATAGGACAGTTAACTAGAGGAGTAACACAGCTAACTAGAGCTAGGTACAAGCTACTTTGAACGGTACCCTAAGTATGATTTACTAGTAAACAACTGTGGACAGTATGTAAACTACATTATAGGGGTTATTGGGACGGAATTCCACGCCTATAGGGACCTGCCTGGAGAAAAGAAAAGGAATAAGAGAAGAGACGGTTGTGCTGTAGAGTCTGTAGCCTACCTGTAGGACCTATAGGAGTAGAATACGTCCTAACTAATATAAGGTGGCGGATTACAGATAATTGTTACACGGGGTTAGGCTATACTTCTCTAGGCTCGGTCCGTACTAAGGCGAGGTAGACTAAAGCGGTAGTCCGTGAGGTTTGTCTGGCGATTCTGTGGAAAAGAGTTATCGTGGAATAACTGCAGGTAAAGACAATCCAATTCTATAAACGATAGAATAACTAGTTGACAATCTGTGTAAGAGATGAACTATTTGAGTTGACCACAATGAGTGTAATAATGAAATCCAACACATTCTTATACCCATTGCCTTAGGTCCTGTCCTCCCTGGCCTCCCATCCTAGAGGGAGGTTTGGGAGGACCGTGGCTTCCCTAGCCCCACTGGCCTCCCGGAGGCCTGGTCTTGGCGGGATGCCAATCCTGATCACGTGACCCCGAGCCCCGCGATCATCGTTGCGTTCTGACTTGGTCGTGGTTGGCCTTCAACCCCTTCACCCCATGTCAAGGAGAGAATCCTTTGTGTTACCTGTAACAATAATTTGTGCCGAATTGGGCTTCTTGTTAGGGTTTCTTAGCTAAATTAGGCTTGTCGTACCCCGCGATCCGTCCATCTTTGACCCCCTAATCCGCAGGCATTGCACTGCTCAAAACAACTTTTGTCTTATACAAACTTAGTTCGCGCATGTCTTAACTATCTATCCCTAACCAATATGAGGCGCGGTTCGGACCCCGACCCGCGCTACAATAGGCTTAGCGTTAGGGTTACGTGTCCCGATTAAGCGATTTGCACCCCCCGAACCGCGAATTCCGACCCCCCCGAACCATTACGCTACAGCGGTTATCAGCACTACATTCGCATACAAAAGTTTCTCGCGCATACTTAACAAGCGTGTCTGCAAAGTTTCTACTTGTTGCAGGTAGATTTACGTTGTGGGATCTAGCTTAGGGTTAGGGTTATCTAACAATGGAGCTGCCCGTCTGGAACACTCGCGCGCCCGCATCGCAGAACGCAGAGAGCAGCAACAGCAGCCCGCCCGTACGCAGCAAGCTGCAGGCAGTTTCGCTAGACAACTGTGCTGATATTCTCTGCTTTTTAGCTGATTTTTGTGTGCTAGTCTGCAAGCAGCACTGCAGCGGCGTAGTTAATTTAGACAAACATCTCTTAGAGCGACACGCGACGCCCGCTAATGTGCGAAAGGAGATTCTTCAGCGATTTGCGCGTTGCGAGAGGTTAGATCCAAAGGATGTTAAGCTTCCCGAGCAACCCGCTCAACCGATTAAAGAGCTAGGGACGCCGCTGGATGGGCTCTGTTGCAAGACATGCTCTTTTCTTACAGTAGACAAGAGCGTGTTGCGGAAACACTTGAAAAAAATCACCAACAAGCATGGAAGGGAGAGAAGAGCGAGCTGTTCGATTCTGTCAAAGTTCAGACGTTTTTCCGTGGTGGGGGGTTGCAGAAATATTTTGTTGTCGATTTGGGCATTGGGGAAAATGGAGAAAAACTCGATCAAGATCAGGTCGTTCAGCAGCAACTCAGCGGATGGCAGACCGTGCGACAGCAGCTTGAAGAAGACATGCAAGTGATGGCCGAGGCTGCAAAGACGGACAAAACTGGCTGGTTTAAGAGAACCGGGTGGTTGTCGTTTCTGCAGGGCCGAAATCTGGCTCATCTAGGCTATCAAGCCCGCTTGCCCGACCGAAACGAAGCAAAGCTGCAGCTGGCTGCTAAGCTGACAGAAGAACTAATTGAAAAATCCGTTCGTGGCTTGGCAACGCTTCCACAGGAAACACGACGCTGGCTTCGTAGTGCGCAGCAGACGGAAATCGATCAACGGCCGCTAGCGCGACTGCAGAACCCCGAGAGTCAGGCAACGTACACTAGCTACATGGTCCGATTTGTCTGCTTCTATCTCCGCATCGTTGCAGACGAAGAGCGTCGAGTAGATGAATATGTAGCACAGCGGGATCAAGCTGTTGGCGTGGACAGTGCAAGCGACGAGGATGCTGGCACAGAGAGCGAGTACGACGACAGCGACATGGAAGGCACTGTCGACAGCAACGACAACGACGGTGTTGTGCTACCGCGGCAACCGCGTCGCGTTGTACAGGCTGACAAGATGAAGGATGCGCGCGAGCTGTTCACGTGGAAGGACAATCAGAAGGCGCTAGCAATCCAGCTATGGCTTACGCTGGGTAACCGCGACGCAGCTGCTCAGACAAACGCGCTGCTTGACTCGCTAGCTTCGTTTATTCTCACAGGCTATGGCAGCGATGAGTTTTCGAGTGGTCTGGTGCAGTATCTGGCTGTGCTGGGCATTGACACGCAGACAAACCGCTTGCGTACAGCAAAGAACTTCTCGTACATGCTTGCTGGCGTGGTCTACTGCGTTCGCGTACTAGCAGCGGAAAAGATTCTGCCCGCAGCCGAGCGCGACGATCAGACGGAAGAAGACCGCGAGCGATTCTTAGAGATGCGCAAGCAGTATCTAGCGGATGGCTCGTATAGTCCGATGAGCATTATGCTTAGTCTTCTTGCGTATGGCAAGCACGCAGCGCTGAACGAGGGCAATGCTGGCAACGCATACTGGTCCCCCGACAAGAAGGTGTTTTATCTGAGTGGCCGGCCGATTGTGATAGAGCGTTTCCGCGCAATGGCGCAGAGCATGGAAGCGGAGGTAGAGGACACGTTTTGGCAGATGTGCTGGGTTGATCGTATAGCTGACCGCTTTACGGTGGATCTGGCGCAGATTCAAGACGACGTTACATTTACGACTCGGGGCAGGTCGTTTGTTACTACCCCGGGTAACCGTCTGTTGGATGGGCTGGCTTGGATGCTTAAAAGGGCGCGGAGCACAGAGAGCGGCATGCGGCTACAGACGTCTAACGGCCGGTGGAGAAGTAAAAAGGTGCGGGAGTATCTACGGGAGGTAGATCGCTTCTTAGCGCTACTGCTAGGCTGTGTGCACATGGAATCGGGACAGCCGGCTCGAGGCTCTGAGATTATCACGATGCGGCACCGCAATGGGCTGCTACAGGACCGCAATGTTTTTGTTGTAGACGGTGCTGTTATGACCGTCGTGCGGTATCACAAGTCACAGTCTCAGTGGGACAAGCCGAAGGTGGTTCCGCGCTTTCTGCCGCCGCGATTAGGGCAGGTGATGGTGTTGTACTTGAGCTACTTGCAGCCGTTTCGAGAGTATCTTGTAGCAACTGTGCTTGGGGGCGGGTTGGACGACTACATCTGGAGCAATGAGCAAGGCGCATGGGGTACAGATCGACTTACGAAGGTGCTGCGGCGTGAGACGGGTAAGCGACTTGGCGTCGAGCTGAGTACGCTAGGCTACCGTCACACGGCTGTCGGAATCGGGCGGGTGAAGGTGGGGGAGTCGTTTGGCAAGGGGTATCAAGACGAGGTTGGCGAGATGGATGAAGCAGAGGTAGACGAGGAGGAGGAGGACTTGATTGAGCTGCAGAACTCGCGAACGACGGTTATGGGAGTAGGCAACTACAGCGTGTCGATTGATATCGTTAAGCATCTAAGCACGCGGTCTATTGATGCGTTCCGGGCGCTTAGTACCGCTTGGCACCGCTTTTTAGGTGTAGACGGACAGGCTAAAGCGCCCGAGGAGCGCCGACTGCAGCGGAAAAGGCCGATGCGAGAGAGTATCTCAGGGCTTCCGATGCTCCCGAAAGCAAAGGCTGTTCATGTAGAAGATGCGCGAGCTGCGGCTGTGCGTCGGGCGCTGCAGCAGGTGCTAGGGAAGCAGGACGTCGGGTTTCGCTCAATAGAGCAGGAGCAGGCTCTGTACGCAGTGCTGGACAAGACAACACCGCTTGTTGTTGTGCTTCCGACAGGAGGAGGCAAGAGCTTGCTGTTTACGCTGCCGGCATGCATAGAGGAGAGCGGGGTGACGGTCGTCGTTGTGCCGTACCGAGCGTTGATCGAGGACTTGGTGAGCCGGATTCGCAACTGTGGTATAGACTGCATAGAGTGGAAGCACGGCGAGAGCAACCCGGCGTCTGTAGTGGTTGTTAGCGCAGACGTAGCAGGCGATATTACGAGCAACGGCAACTTTCTAGGGTATGCTCGACTGATGAAGGACAAGGGGCTGCTGCAACGAGTTGTGGTGGACGAGTGTCATCTGCTCTTTACAGCACGGCACTGGCGGGCAAATCTGCTTAAGGTGAAGAACTTGCGACTGCTTGGATGTCCGATTGTGTTGTTAACGGCAACGCTGCCGCCGGTGCAGGAAGGGGAGCTCGAGGCAAGCATGCTGGTGCGCAACGCAACGTATATCCGGGCAAGCACAGCACGACCGAACGCGCGCTACTTTGTGTCGTGGTGTCAACGCAAGGCATTGGAGGACACGGCGGTGGTGGTATGCAAGCGATGGGCCGAAAAGCTAGAGCGGACAGGGCAGAAGGGGGTAGTGTACTGTCTGAGCAAGGCGCAGTGTGAGTGGATAGCGGGGGGAGGTTGGCTGTGCGCACTATCACGCCGACGTAGAGGAGCGAGGAGAGCGGCTGCAGGAGTGGGTAGAGCAGGGAGGGCTAATTGTGGCTACGTCCGCGCTTGGGACAGGAGTGGACTATGCGGGGATTGTGTACATCTTGCATGTAGGGATGCCGTGGAGCATGACGGATTTTGCTCAGGCAAGCGGGCGTGGAGGGCGAGGCGGAGAGACGTTTGACGTTGTGGTGATGATCGAACAGGGGGAGGTAGAGAAGAGAATCGAGCAGGAGAGCGGCGATATTGACGTGCAGGCAATGGGGGCGTTTTTGATTGGGAATGGGTGTCGGCGGGCGCTGATGAGCTCGTACTTGGATGGGCAAGGGATAGGGTGTAGAGAGATGGATGGGGTGTGTTGTGACCGGTGTGGGGAGGGGGAGGAGGTATGGTTAGAGGAGCACGAGCATGGGCACGGGAATGGCGGGTAGTAGAGGAGACGTTTACGGAGTTGCGGGGTGGGTGTGCGATATGCTGGGTAGTTGGGCAGCAGTATGTAACAAAGGAAGAGGAGCAGTGGAAGAAGCACTGGGTGCTAGGGTGCACAGCGTGGGAGAGGGCGTCTGGTGCAGACGCGGATACGTTTCGGAAGAAGATTGTAGATCGGACGGTGAAGAATAACTGTCAGCGATGCTGGGTGAGTCAGAAGTACTGTGCAACGGGAGAGGGCATGGAGAATCGGTGTCAATGGCCGAATGTAGTGATACCGCTGGCATACGCAGCGCGGCTCACACGGCTTGGGATTCAGACAATAGGAGAGGCAGGGCTTAGGGAGACAGGAGACGATGCATATGCAGTGTGGCTAGGGAAGAGGCATAGAGAGGAGGTATGGGGGCAGGTGTTTACGAACGCGATGGTAGTAGGGATTCGACTTGTACTTAGCATAGTAGAGGGGGAGTAAGCATATCTAGAGAAAGGTAGCATAGCGTGTAACGTAGTGGGTTACAAGAGAACAAGAAGAATATACATCTACCCGGCTAACTGCTTGGGAGTTACGAGAAGAGAGAAAGAGAAGAGAGAAAGAGAAAGAGAAAGAGAGAGAAAAGAAGAGAGAAAGAAGAGAGAAAGAGAAAAGAAAGAAGAGAAAGAGAAGAGAGAAAGAAAGAGAAAGAGAAGAGAGAAGAGAAGAGAAGAAAGAAAGACACACTTCGCTAACTACTCAGGGTTTCTAGAAACGAAGTAGAAAAGAGTAGAGGTAAGGTAAAGAGAGCTAAGAGAGAAAAAAAATACGTGTAGTAAAGACTACGTTACAAGAAAGTAGAGTAGAGAAAGTTAGAGGTAATAGAAAAGGTTTAACGAGAGTTGTAGTACAAAAGAAATACGTGTGTACAAGGAACTATAACTAGAAGAAAGAAGAAAAGGCAAACGCTATGTTATAAGAAATAGCGGTAGAAGAAATAGGTACTTAGAGAAAGACAGAAGAATAGAGGGACGTAAAAAGAGAAGGTTAGTAAAAGGTAGAAGGTAAGGAAAGAGTAAAGAAAAGAGTAAAGAAAAAGAAGAGGATAACAATCGAATATACTATAAAGTAGAAGAAAGAGAAAGTATAGGAAAAGAGCTAAGGATTTACATAGCAAGGTAGAGGCGCGTAGTCTATCTTATTCGAAGTAGAATAAGTATATTAGAGAGAATTATAGAAGTAAAGCAGTAAGACTGTGTACGAAGTAAAAAAGAATAGAGAAGAACAATAGAATATCTACGCGGCTACGCGCTTAGGTAACGCAGAGTAGAAGAAAAAAGAAGGTATACTTAGCTAAGCGCTAGGAGATAACAAGAAGAGTAGACAAGAAAAGAAAGAAAAGTGTACTTAGCTAAGCGCTTAGAAAATGCAGGGTAGGAGAGAAAAAAGATATACCCGGGTAGCCGCTTAGGTATTACAAGAAGAGAGAGAGAGAGAGAAGAAGAGAAAAAAGAGCATATACCCGGCTAAGCGCTTAGGTAATGCAGAGTAGAAGAGAAAAAGATATACTTAGGTAAGCGCTTAGATACTACAGAAGGAGAGAAAGAGAAGAGAAGAAAGAGTTGCTACTTGGCTAAGCGCTTAGAAATAATAAGAAGAGTAAAAGAAAAGAGAAGAATAACTATATACGCGGCTAAGCGCTTAGGTAACGCAGGGTAGTAGAAGAAAAAACATGTACCCGGCTAAGCGGTTTTATGTTATTAAAGAGAAGTAGAAAAAGGTAATGTTAAGGTAGAGAGACATAGAATAGAAAGAGTAGAATAGAGAGAGATACGTTTACAAGAAAGAGTAAGAGATATTCGTAGTACAGAAGAGATATTTAGAGAAAGAGGAAGAGCTACTAGAAGAAGAAGAGAAGGCAATTGTTTATTTAAAAGAAATAGCGGTAGAAGAGACAAATTATAAGAGAAGAAGAGAAAAGGTTATACGTAGTAGAAGATTTTAAGAAAGAGAAAAGAAATTGTATACAATAACAAGGGTTAAAAAGTAAGAGAGAGGTAGTAAGAATTAAGAAAAAGTAGAGTTGTATAGAATTTGTACTTGTTGTATTTATAGCCGGGTTAGAGTTCTGGTACTTACAGCAAGGTTAGGGTTCTAGTATTTATAGCAGGGTCAGGGTTCTGGTATTTATAGCAGGTTAGAGTTCTAGTACTTACGGCAGGGTTAGAGTAGACAAGTAAAGGCGAAGAGGAAGAAAAGAGTAGCAGGCGAAGAGAAAGAGAAAAGACAGAGGTTAAAGAAGAAGAGAAAGACGATAAGGTGTACGATATAGTAGAGAAATAACTAGATAAAGAAAGAAAAGATAGAAGCGGCTACAAGGTAGTAGTAGAATAGATAGCAAGCGTTTGTTAGGTGTATTTTGTAGAGATAGAGTAGGGTTTTTGTATACTATTACAAGCGAGTAGATAAGACTAGATAAGATAAAAAAGAAGAAAGAAAAGAATGCAAGGTACAAGATTAGAGAAAGTAACTAGGGTATAAGTTTACAAGGTAATTTACTAGGTTAGAAGGTACATTTAAGAGGTAGAGTAGAGTAGAACGGTAGTATAGAAGAATAGAGCAAAGGTAGTATACTACTAAGTAGATAGAAAAGAGAGTAGGTAGCGAGCCCGTGGTACAGAAGAGGATAAGGGTGGGCGGTAGGCCCGTGGTATAGAAGAGGATAAGGGGTGGGCGGTGGGCCCGTGGTACAGAAGATAAGGGGTGGGCGGTAGGCCCGTGGTATAGAAGAAGACGGGGGTGGGCGGTGGGCCCGTGGTACAGAAGAAGACGGGGGGTGGGCGGTGGGCCCGTGGTACAGAAGAGCAGAGAGTGGGAAGGAGGAAAGAGAAAGAAACAAGCGCTAACCGCTGACCGCTTTGTGTTTAGGGTTAGGGTTAGGGTTGGTTAGGGTTTAGGGTTAGGGTTAGGGTTAGGGTTAGGGTTAGTTTATGGTTAGGTTTATGGTTAGGT
>NW_025763600.1:0-12426 GCF_020736505.1 Alternaria rosae
CTGAGGAGCGTTCTGTTGAACTCGTCTGCTGCAGCAGAAACATGACTTGGAGGTGATAGGCGGTCGGGTGTGTGCCTCGAGGAAAGCCGCGGTCCGCACAGCCACGCTGAGAAGCCACGCGAACATGGACCCTGGTCAACGCGTCGCGAGCTGTCACCCATTTGCTCACCACCAAATCGGTGACAGCTCGCGAACCGGTCACCAGAGCTACGACGGGCATCTGGCTCCCCAGAAATGCTTCTCGAGCATCTCAATCCTTGGTATCGCCCCGCATCAGAATTCGAGCCAACCCCCTTTATCGCCCTCTTCTTCCGAGCTCCTGTCAAGCTACTCCTCTGCCATGCATACCACCTTCTCATATGTCTGCGCTCAACCCCGAAGCCTCTACAACATCCATCCATTCGAGTCGTTTGCATCTCTGATACGCACAATTTGATACCGGAAGATGTACCGGAAGGCGATCTGCTCATCCACGCTGGGGACATGACCAATGACGGAAGTGTGGCAGAAATACAGAAACAAATAGACTGGCTGAGCTCGCTCCCGCATAGAGAGATTGTAGTGATCAGTGGGAACCATGATACTTTTCTGGATCCAAGGACACGGCCTTCGCTGTCCGAACAGCACAGGACTGGAAGGCTCAATTGGAAGAGGGTACACTACCTGCAGCACCGACGGTTGAGCCTAACGATCAAGGTTGAGCCTAGAGATGGCGATCAGATGGAAGTTACCACACCCTTGCTTGCAGCGGAGCCAGGTCAGAGGAGGATACGAATCTACGGCGCACCGCATATACCAGCGTGTGGAGACATGAACGTGCATGCCTTCCAGTATGAGAGGGGTCGAGACGCCTGGTCAGAAACTGTGCCTGAAGACATCGATATATTGGTCACACACACACCGCCGAAATACCATTTGGATCTATCATTACCGACAGGGATCGGCTGCGAGCACCTCCTTGCTGAGGTCAGGCGCGTGAAGCCCACACTACACGTCTTCGGCCATGTGCATTGGGGCGCAGGGCAAACCGTAGTATGGTGGGACAAAGCTCACGATGCATATGTGCGAGGGCTTTCAATCAAGTCCAAGTGGACGCGGGGTATTCTGAATTCAAAGCTTTGGTGGAATGTGGTCAGGGTCGCCTACCGTGGCACAAGAGAGCTGCTCTGGGATCGCGTGTGGGGTGGGCAGAGTCCAAACACTATCATGGTCAATGCAGCTCAGACGCGTGGAAATACAGGCAAGTTGGGCAATTCTATCCAAGTCGTCGACATTTGATATCGTCCATCACATAATACCCAAAGCAGTCGTAATCGTAATGTGTAAACCTCATAATCAACACAGCAGTAAGCACTTGATTGTCGGGAACTCTTTTCGAACTAAAAAGGGTTCTGTTGATTTAGCTTGACTACCTCGCAGGAGAAGCCAAGTACAACAAGGAGACCAGGCGATTCGCCGTTCCCCGCGACTTTATTTGATTGTGGTCATGAAACCATAAATCGTGCATACCATGCCATGCCATATTCCACCACTGAGCCAATGATTTGCGCACATGCTCAGAGACGACGACCACGGCGACCACCCTTCCTCCTGGTGGAGTCGGATGGGGTGGGAGTAACGTCCTCGATACGTCCGATGCGCATACCAGCACGGGCAAGCGCGCGGAGGGCGGACTGAGCACCGGGGCCGGGGGTCTTGGTGCCGTTACCACCGGTGGCACGGATCTTGACGTGGAGAGCGGTGATACCGAGTTCTGCATATGTTAGTTCCTATTCCCGTTGCAGATTATCAATTCCAGTCATCTTACCCTTGCAGCGGGCAGCAACGTCCTGAGCTGCCAACATGGCGGCGTAGGGAGAGCTCTCGTCACGGTCGGCCTTGACCTTCATGCCCTTTTGTACTGGTCAGCGTATGTCGCATGCAGTCGGTATGTCTGCACTTACACCGGTGACACGGGAGATGGTTTCGCGGCCAGAAAGATCGGTGATGTGGACGAAGGTGTCGTTGAAAGAAGCGAAGATACGGGCGACACCGAAGACAAGCTCACCCTGCGCTGCTGTCAGTCCATGTCGTCGCGATTTCCAATATCTGCTGGTCACGCACCTCGCGAACCTGGGGTCCGAGTTGGATGTTCTCCTGGGGAGCGCGGGCAACCTTCTGCTTGGGAGGCATGTTGGCGGTATTATGGGATTCTTGACGTGACTGGCGGTTCGTAACACTGTCGGCGATCGAGTCGAACTTTCGGTGGTGGGAGGTGGAATTTCGCTTGTTCGCGGGTGTCGGAGGAACTGAAACGCCGCGGTTAGCGCGCCAAGCCGACTACTCAAGTTTTCTTTGGCTGCCGCAAGCGACCTGCAGTTCCTCCATCGCTTTGCAATGGGCTGACTTCCTCGACCTCACTCACGCACAGGAGCGTGCGGCACAACAGCAGCCATGGACGACCGCAAGAGCGTCGGTATTATCGGCATGGGCGACATGGGCAAGATGTACGCCCGCCGGCTGAGCACAGCTGGCTGGAAGTGAGTGCACTCGCGCGACTGATAGCTTCGGAGCTCCAGTGTCTTCTGCAAATGGTAAGTTCCTCATCCTCACACCCTCTCCTCCCCCGTTATGATGACCGTGAGTGCATTTGGCTCGAGTACGACGCATGTCCACACTGCTGCCGTCTTGGTTTGCAGTAATTGGGCATGTTGCCGTCCATGATGTGAATTCTCGCTACCTTATTTTATACACCTCTGAACTACAACCAACTACACCGAATTGTTCATTACTGTGGCGCGAACTTTGCTAACCAGTGGCTCACAGATCGAATCCTTTCCGTCGAACACGCTGACATGCTCTCGTTGAAGGGTTCACGCCTGCGATCTTCCAGACAAATTTGATACATTAGTGGCAGAGTTTCGGGACTTTGTAGGATAGCGCTTTTAATATTAATGAACGAACGCATGCTGAGACTGCGCCAGCCCAGAGTTGAGATCATGCAAAGTGGTCATCTTGTGTCTCGCTGCAGCGACTTCATCATATACAGTGTTGAGGCGAAGAACATCGATGCGGTCGTCAAGACTTTCGGTCCCTGTATGCCGTCTCCTGCCGCTGATGCTTGCTGTTACTGACTTGAGCCTACGTTCAGCTACAAAGGTCGGCGCTATAGTTGGTGGTCAGACCTCATGCAAGGCTCCCGAGATGGAGGCTTTTGACAAGCACCTTCCTAAAGACGTCAGCATCGTCTCGGTGCACTCCCTCCATGGACCAGGCATAGACCCGAAAGGGCAGCCACTGGTGTTGATCAAGTACCGCGCCTCGGATGCCGACTTTGCGTTCGTGGAGAATGTCATGTCTTGCCTCGGGTCCAAGCACGTCTATCTTTCTGCCGAGCAGCATGATCGCATCACAGCGGACACGCTGTTACCCATGCCGCTTTCCTCAGTATGGGCGGTGCATGGTTCGCGAACAACCAGTTCCCATGGGACAGTTCACGCTACGTCGGCGGTATTGAGAACGTCAAGATGAACATTACCCTCCGTATCTACTCCAACAAGTGGCACGTCTATGCAGGCCTTGCAATCCTCAACCCAGACGCGAAGAAGCAGATCAAGCAGTATGCTGAATCGGTGACTGAGCTATTTAAGCTCATGCTCGCAGGGCAGCGGGACGAGCTCCGTGATCGTGTGCACACTGCTCGCAAGGCTGTGTTTGGCGATAATGAGGATGGCAAGAAGCTGCTCCTGCGAGATGATTTGCTTGACCGCTTCGCTTTGGGCACGATCCCAGAGAAGAAACTCAAAAACAACCATCTCAGTCTACTCGCCATGGTAGACTGCTGGTGGAAGCTAGGCATAGTACCCTACGACCACATGATCTGCTCGACGCCTGTAGGTCCCGGATTCTCTTTCCTCGCATTGCTCCTTCAAATCCTTGTCCACTAACACGTATTCAGCCCTCGCGCATGTGGCTCGGCATCACGGAGTACCTCTTCTGCAACCCCACACTCCTCGAGGAGGCCATCGACACGGCTATCGACGATAACACATTCCGCGCCGACGACCTGGAGTTCACCTTTGCCGCCAGAGACTGGAGCTCGCGCGTCAGTCTGGGTAACTTTGATGGCTACCGGGAGAAGTTTGAGGAGATCCAGAGATACTTTGAACCGAGGTTTCCAGATGCGACCAAGTTGGGGAATGAGATGATCAAGGTCATCTTGCAGAAAACCCAGGAAACCTGAGGCTCTAAGCAGAACACATTGAAAATGTAGTGATTTTGGAGGATACTCCCTGCGATGATCATACGCACGAAAGTGGACACGGATCATGATATACAGAAGTAGAATGCACGTCGTGGAGTCAAAATATATACATTGCGTGCCTGCTCACATACCCAGCTGAACCAAAGCCTTGTGTTTCCAACTACGCACTTGGGTATCTCACAACTCGATCGCGTCGACCGCTTTCACATTTACTTCCTTGTAGCTTGTCCGGACTCGAACTCAGTACTCTCCCCGATGTCGCAAACCCCAAAGCCTTCTTTGCCCGCCTTAATGCCCTTCCACAAGCCTCTTGCAACTCCTTCGGCGGTGCCATGACCTCCTCCTCAGTCAACACCCACGTACCCCAATGCATACCTAGCGCTCTCTTGCATTTTGTATCCGCGAAGATATTGACAGCGTCTTTGGGGCTAGCATGCACGTTACTGAACATCCAACGAGGTTCGTAGGCACCAATGGGAATTAGACCGAGATCGAAGGGGCCGCGATGTTGGCCAATCTGGGAGAAGGCCGGGCAGGTGGGTAAGTGCGAATACGCAGCCGAGTAGTCGTCTTCGGTGGCTGGAATGCTAGACGGGACCGTGCGATAACCTGTATCACTGGGTAGAGTAAGCATAGGAAATCAATCTTGAGCGTGGGACAAAGCAGACGTACCCAGCAAAGTAGACCTTCGCGCCGCCAGATTCCACACTCCAGCTTGCCCAGAGGGTCTTGGCCTTGTCGAACGGCGTCCTTGCACTAATGTGCTGACAAGGCAGCGCACCAATTGTCGCTGTAATACCACTATTCTTGCCCGCGTCCACCGAACTCACAGAGACAGAGCCAACCCTGCCCCCCTTTTGCGACAATTCCTCCAACTTGACATCTCTACTCTCCCACCAATCTAATTCTGTGACTTTTGTAACCCCGCTCTTCTCAAACCACTCCTTGTTTCCCAGGGGCGCAAAGAAGTGCGCCTCGGGGAATTTCTTTTTCAAGCGCTGGATTGTTGGGTAACTTAAGTGATCGTAGTGGTTGTGGCTTATGACTACTGCGTCGACAATTGGTAAGTCTTCGATCTCACATGGAGGGGGCGTGTAGCGTTTTAGGCTCTTGATAGTGAAGGGTGCGCAGCAATCTTCAAAGACGGGGAAGAGGACGCGAAAGCCGCTCGGGAACTCAACATGGTAACATGCATGCCCAAGCCATGTTGCACGAAGTCTTGGCGTCTCCCGGGATGGAAGGAAAGTCGGTTTGTGGACTGGGATCTGAAGATTGGTGTACCAAGTCAGTGTTCGTCTCACGTACAGTTCGTACAGTGATATTACTGACTGTCGGTGGCGAGGTGTCTGGACTGTTGGCTTGACCGGTAATTTTGCGCCTACGCCAGAAGTGTTAATTCGCAGCTTGCCAATTCGCCATGGGATTTCCGTGAGCTGGACTTACCAAAGCATGCCCTTGATGAGCAACTCCCAAGGACTTGATTCAACATAGCTATCCCACGGGTTCGTAAACCCCTTCCCGTTTTTCAGGTGATGTCTCTTTTCATCTGCTTCCTCGGGTTTCGCAGCGATCTGTACTGGATTGCTTACCACAGCGTAAAGACCTACGCCAATACTTGCACCACCTATTGAGCTCATCTTGAGAGTCCTAGCAAAGTGTGGCGTTTGCCAACGAGGCTGAAGTTTCCCCAAAATATGGTAGTTTCGCGATTCACTGAATAGCTTTCGTATGATGCGAGACAAAAGCGGCAGGCGAGACATTGGATATGTACACGCGTCTGGACCAACTCAAGCGGCCTAAACATGAGCTATATTGTATTCGCGAAAGAGGAAAATCATGCGCGCCCGCCCTCGGTTGCGACAGCCACCATTCATGTACATAGTCGGCGAAATGTTGGTCCATACGGAGATAGCCACCGTCGACGTAAAGGCCGTAGATGCTTCCAGCTCGTCATGCAACTCGCTCGCTACTGGCCGGGCCCACCAAGCAACAACAGCATCGGAAGAGCGGCTTGTCTCCTCGTCCGACTCTTTCGCCGTGCGCCCACGCCCACGTTCACATGGGCAGACAGTCTTCAGCCTTTCGCATAGCTTGCGCGATCGCAGCGCGCGATATCTCGCGGTCGAATCGGCGGAACGCGGTGTCGTCCGCATGACGCATGTCGCACGCCGAACATCCTCCGCCACATGCAGTAATCGGAACTTGTACTAAACTCTGCACACTTACGATATTATTCGCCTGACGGAGAGAGTAGAGGTAATTCATTCATAGTGCTAGTGAAACAATGGATCAAGCTGGATGCTACAACAAAGCTGACTAGATATCGACAGTGCTGATAACTCGGGATTTGGCGATCGCACCACCTCATACTCGTACTCCTGATGGATGACTGGAGGTGATGCCTGAGCAGATCACACCACGCAGTAGAGAGTGAATACAGTGTACATACCCGTGTAACTGACGAAACATTGCCTCGGCTTACTAGCAGTGCATACCCTAATGTCGCCCTATAGCGATCTTTGAAACGAAACTCCCTTATGCGCTTCGGTATCTTCAAGTCATAGTGGTAGCATCTACTGCTGCCATGGTCGCTCTTCAATTGGCACTTCTCCCGTTGCTTCGCATTATCTTATTGCATCTTGGTAGGCTTTCCGATGAGTCTTTCGTCGATCCTCCATTGACGGACGGTCGGGGTTATTATAGTCGTACTTCTTTTCGATGTTGCGGAACTCTGCATCTGTTGGAAAGATATTATCACCCGGAGCAAGCCGAATATAGTATACTCGCAAGTCCTTGTCGACACGCTTATCCTTGCTCCAGCGCATTAGGGCGTCTAGATCTTGACATTGACGATTGTAGGTGAGCTCGGGTTCTGCCGCGGGCTCCTCCATCGACCCATCTGTGATTGAGAACATCGTACTGGACGTAGCACGCCATATGATCTACCAAAGCGTGGAGACAGTGCTCGGTATGTTCCATGGATAGCTATAGGTGGTAGCTACTTTGCTGCCCTGATAGTGGGACTGCAAGCCTCGACCCGGGCACCATCTGGGTCTACTACGATTCAAGTGCATCATTTCAATGTGTTTCTGACTATTGGGCATACTTCCTTCCTGTACATGAAGCTGGATCGAAGAACTGTACTGGAGACATATCTCTTGTTATCGACCACATGGATAATACCCGTCACCACTGGCTCTCGGGACAAGCAACACACACTCAAGGCTAAATTCAGCACGCAAGAGGTCGCTCATAACGACAACTTTATGAACGCCGACACGTCGTCACTATCTCTGGCTAGGTAATCAGTTCACCTATAAGACGGGCTTCTTTACCTTCTGTAACTACATCGAGAAGGCCGCGAACGCCACCGCCACCGACCTCCCGTCCGAAGCTGGTGTCGGCGTCGAAGAAGCGCTCGAAGGATACGCGAAATGGTAGAAAGAGGTTAGACTTTCCGGTTACTGCGCTCTATCCTGAATCCAACAACAAAAATTTTGACTGCTTGACACCTGCAACGCGAGCTCTCCACTCTTTACCGATACGACGCCGAGCAACGCCATGAATCGGCAATGGTTCTGGATGGGCTGCAACGATCCGTTCGGGAACTGGAAAATTGGTGCTCCCTCAGGGCAACCATCACTCATTTCCCACCTCATAACAACCGACTACTGGGTTCGTCATTGCCGGATGTATTTCCCCCCTGGACCGAATGGAGAAACATACGGCCTCGCAGCAGGAAAGACAGAAGAGTAGTTAAACACGTACTTCAGAGGCTGGAGTATTATGAACACAAGCCGACTCATCCTCGCCAACGGCGAGTTCGACCGTAGAGAAACAGCGTTCCGGCAAAGGGAAGACCCGAGGTCCGTTGCAGAGCACAAAGCAGATGCCTATCGAGATCGTGCCTGACAGCGTTCACACCAGTGATTTGAATACCAAACGGAAAGGTCAATGCCGGGGTAAAAGAGGTGCAGGAGCGAGTGTTGAAGCAGTTGGCCGAGTGGGTCAAAGAATAGCCTAAGGAAGACAAGTGATTAAAGTTATAAAAGTTAGCTGGTACGCAAGTACCTATATCATCCGTGCTGCAGAGAGCCATTCCAGGCTACCTTGGAACGTTTACACGAACTGGTATTTCGTAACAAACTTTATCGTCGATCATGAAAGGAAGCGTAAAGTCGATTGCATATTGCTACAAACTCATGATACAGAAGCACACTGCAAGATCACGCACGCCCACTTAAGCACAGCTGATCCATCAGCACACGACCTCTTGTCGCATGAAGATAACGCGTGTTTCAGCCATTCTTCAGAGTTACTAAAGGCCTGAAATACTCTAAGACGAAGATTCATAGCCAAGATGAATCTTGATCAGTGGGTTAAGCCAGCCAAGACCAAAGAAACAAATTTAGAAGGACGGCTTTGAGAATCTTAATTAGGCTACATCGATCCTGCCGCATCTTGACACTGTGTGATTTTCTCGGACTACCGGAGCACGTGTCGGAAGACGAGCATCGATTGAGTGAAGCTTAGCTTTGGTTGGCGCATACATACCGCGCATACAGACAAACCTTGATTACTTTTCAGTCGAAAGTCAACTCGGCCGCGGCCATGTATTTCGACCTAATCCGCAGGCTTGCACACACACGGCTGGAGCAAATCCAAAACGATCGCGCGTAATGCGTTCTGCGGAAGAACACGGGATCGAGGCTCCAACGTCGTCTGTTAGAACGGGTTCAACGGGATGACGGGAACGCTTGATAGTGGTGCCGGGTGGCGTTGAGACCGAGGACAACGACCCAGGCTATGTTAAGCCCAGAATGAAATGACCGAAAATCATCCTTGCTTGAATTGCAAGCCGGTCGGGATTGCTTCCGTGACGACTATGTTACTGCGGGATTAGCACCGTCTATTCATTCAAACGAAGGATGTGTGACTGACATCAAACCTGTCACATATCGAACATACAATGAGAACGGATGCCAGAAGAAGTAGGTTGAATTTGGCGTTTCCTGTGCGACTGTGCCGCTTTTTATGTTTTTTTTTTTCGCATTCTGATGTTATTCCCATGTAAGGATATCTCGTTGTATGACAGTTATACACTAAGCAAATCTTTCCTCCCGATTCCCAAAGCAATGCCCAAACAGAACCGTATAAAGCAAGAGGTATTTTTTTCCACCACTCCGAAAGAAAAAGCGAATTCCATCGCAGATCTTGTGCCATTAATTACAACCCGACTACAGCGGAAGGCGAGGATCGAGAAAGAAGTCGTGAACGTAACAAGCGACCCTCCGGTGGTGGCATGATGCTGGTCGCTACCAAGGCTTGGTCGCATGGAGAGGCTCGGTGTGCCGAGTGCAAAAGCCGACTCCAGAGAAGAAAATCCGTAAACCGAGATAGGCAGCCCCGTAAGCATATTGAGGCAGCGCTAGAGAGAAATGAACAACGTAAAGGTGCGAGATGACACCCTAAAATCAGAACGCCGTAACCCACAATTTCGCTGACATGCTCCTATTAGACCATGGACAAACCAAGTCTAAAACGTGAACCGGTACAAGGAAAGAGTGAAGGAAAAGAATGAAAAGAACCAGTGAAATATCATGCAAGATGATCGCAAGCCTTGCGTTTTTCGTGAAATCCGAGGCGCACCAATATGCTTGCAGATAGCAGAAGGAATAAGGCAATGTCACCTAAGAGTGTCCGGTAGTAGGCTTGAGGGAATCGAAGTAGCCATTGTATCAGTGATCAGGATTGGGTGGGCCGGTAAGCCATGGTACTTCGCGAAACTGAAAGTAACTTTTGAACATAGGATGCTAAATGGGCTGCCGACATGTATCCGGAAAGTTGGCAAGGCGATGGCTTGACATGCGGGAGGAGGTGGCGGGCGATAGACGGCAAGGGGGGGCCATAACCAGTGCCATGTAGTTGGCCGGGTGCCTCTGCACGCAGTAGGCACATCCGCAGCTGAGACCATGCTGATTCCATGCAGACGGTGTGTACTGAGTGAGTAGCGGGGTGGGCATAATTGGAACGGCGCTGAAGCGCGCAGGGGCGGGGAGACAAGGGTGGGAAACCGAACATGGTGCGTGCGACGAGTATCCCTCAGCTGAGCCCAAGTCCCGTTGTGCCATATTACTCTTGTAGGGCCCGTGGTAGGTGCTGACGCAGGAGAGTGTTCGCTAGCGGACCGCCATGGGTCGTACTGCGAGTAGGTCGGGGGTTGTAAAGTGTGGCCGACTTGGGCGCAAGTCGTACGGTGGAGTGTAGGCTGGTGCATCGGCAGAGGAGGAAGCGGCTTGTTAGTTGATTTAGCGTCGTTGTACCGATGTGTCGATAGGCTGAGCTTGTGCTACGACCAAGCGGGCGGCAGCACTGTTCTGATAATCCTTCCAGTGGCGAGATGGGTCCAACCATGGGGATGGATCGCGAATGAAGCTTGAACTTGATGTCTACGAGCCACTCCAGCTCCAGCTCATTCAGCTCATGAACCTGAATACCGCTACTTCTGCCCACGAACGGTTGATAAGGTGTTGTCGTCCAAAATTTGCTGCCCAGACAAGCGCGATGGTGAGGAGACGGAACAGAGATGTCGGTCTTGGGCTCGTGAGCTAGCATAGGCATCCTGCTGGACAGGTAATACATGCTAAGCAGGATTTGCCGAGGGCAGCCGTTTTGGCGCAAGCCCTGGTGTACCATTTGCGGAACGACGAGGCATCATGGCGCGGGGTGATGAGTCGTAGGGCTGTCTCGCCACGAAATCGGTCATGACGTCCCTGTCATAATCCAGCTTTCAGACACAGCCGACAGAGGCTTCTCTTCCTTGGCGGGCTGACTCATTCGCTGTTGTACTCGTGCACGCGCTGCTGCTGCATAGCCGCCTCTGCCAACGCGTGGCCGGACTGTGCGCGCATGGGTGAAGGGTGGTTGCGCCCATGGATCGTAAAGGAGCTCGCAGTGGAAGGCTGGAGGCGCACTGCTGAGGTAGGTGCCGGCCTGCGGGTTACATGGAGGCATGGCGATGGCCAGTTGGCCGTAGGGTCTGCGAGTACATCATCTTGCTGCGGATCGTGGGGCCGCGTACGCGGGCGCTGCGGTGGGTATGACGCGCCACAAGGCAGAGTGGTAGCTAGGGACGACTCCTGAGATAGCCGTGGCATTTTATGCCGGGGGTAGAAGGAGGCATGATGGTGGGGGACTGCCGCAGAGAGAAGACTGGCGAGGCTCCTGGAGTCGTGTTAGTGAGTGCTGGCGTGACGGGCGTGCCCGCGGCTTGTGACTACAGTCTTCACGTCTCGCGCCGCCTCTAGAGTGCCTACGGACCCTCAGAAAGATGGCTCATTCAAGGAGATGCGACGTCCGGTGTTTGTGGGGATGGAAATGGTCGCGCTGGTGGTTGCGCGGAGGCGGTGGGTGGCCGGAGAAGTGCCTGGAAGGGAGGCAGAGGGTGCGGCGACAGGTGAAGGGCAGCTCGAGGGTGATGGAGCGCAGGCAGGCCGGGCTAAGTCAATAGATCCGGCGATGCGAGGTCGTGGTTGGAGATGTCGCGGAGAGTCGAGGTCGCTGGGGATGGGCGGCAAAAGAAAACGGGTTGAAACCAAGGCGAATTACACAGTACAAGCCCAAACCAAAGCCTAAGAAAGCACTCGCAGCGTGTGGACAGGCGGCGGAGGGGACGAGGCGTTGGGTGTCGGAGCCAGACGGACACGTCTACCCGTGAGTGCAGGTGTGCTCGTTTGCAAGCCAGCGAGACAGAGCAAGCGTCGGGTGGTGCTGGTGAGCGGGCTGGGGATGCCGGACAGCCGAGATTGAGAGCGCACGTCCGTTGGGGCTTGGGGACTGTGTCGCGACGAGCAACGCCTGCGACGACGACAGGACGAGGGAGATGGGGAGACGGGGCACGGGGGAGAGGTGAGGCAGAGGAAGGGGAGGCAGAGGGCGGGATGTGGATGTATTCGCACACACCGTTAGCGAAGGCCAGTAGCGCACAGCAGCAGCAGCAGCAGCGAAGGGGCTCACTCGGCTACAACCTGCGGCCCGCCAGACCGTCGCCGCCAAGGCCGCACCCCTCTAATTTTCATTGCCTGCCCCTCCTCCACTCATGTGCTATGAAAACCGGCCGCTTGCAGTTAGTGGGTCGCAGAAGTCGAATCAGCCCGCGTTTTGCGGGACTGCCACTCATGACT
>NW_025763601.1:0-12242 GCF_020736505.1 Alternaria rosae
CTCTCTGTGGCGACCGATGAGGTAGCCACCTGCTGGTACACCGTGCTCCTGCTTCTCCTGCTCGTATTTGTCCTCCTGCTTTTTGTACTCTTCTTTGCTTACCCGCTCTGTTCCTTCGGTCTGGCCAACGAGTGCCTGAGGGACCGGACAGGCTTGTCGCCGGCGCAATACTAGCACGTCTTTGTCCCGGCCATCCATAGGCACCAGGTAGCCCCAGACTTCCTCTTCCTCTTCATCTTCTACGGCGTACGTCCGGCTGTCGGGCGGGTAGACAAACTGGGAGAAGGGCTGGGTGTCGGATGGGGGCGACGAGAGACCACCGCGTGCCTGGCTTGGCTTGCTAGGCGGGGGACTCTGTGTACCTTCTTTGTAGCCTTCCGAAGCGTCTCCGGTGGATTCCTTGTGGGTTACAGGCGAAGGCAACGGTCCCTGCTTAAGACGGCCGTTGGGAGGCGGCGACAGGCGCGAGTGGCGAGTGCGCTTTGGTTCGGCCTCTTCGCCCTGCGAGTACTACAGCAATTGAAGCGTCAGCGCCCGCTCCCAGTCACATACTTGGGCAGCATAACGGCTACATCCGCGGTTTCGCTTGAGCTGCTTTTCTCAGTCTGGGCCGGCATCCTGACAAGCAAGGGGCGAAGTAGTGGAGTCGAGACGGAGATGGCGACGGAGACGGGGTCAATGCTGGCGCGTGTATGACTGTGTCTAGATAGGCAGCATAGTGTTGCGAATGATGGAAACGAGTAGTAAGGGCGGGAGAGTCTGGGCCGCTAAGCTGTACTGAGATTGAACGTCCGCACGCCCTCGAGACTTTAACGATTTGTGCAGGCAGCCAAGCCCTGGAGCCGGGGAAGTCGCGTCCCACCCCTGCCGATTTGCGCGTTGGCGAGCCTGCCGCCCTGTTGAGTGGTCCGGAACGACGTACCGGCTACACCTATACGCTGCCCACTTTGTCAACCTGCAACCTGCGTCAACTACTGCCACCCATGGAACTGTATCCGAGTCACCCTATGACAGCTTCCTCATTTGCATTACTCAGGCCCGAACAAATTCACGCAAAAGCATGCTTCCAGGTTTTCCTCACCTCGACGCAATTGAGTTTGAGCAGGCCTGCGATGCGCTGCAGCGATGCTTTCAGCTGAGAGGTAGCGCGCAGCACGAGTTGGCTTCCGTGGAGAAGAGGCAACCGAAATGGGTCCGTATATCTCAACATTACCACCCATCTGCCGCTCCATGCAGATCGACCTGCGGTGCATGATCGGGACGCTATTGAAGAGAATGAAGTAGTGGACGACGACGAGGTGGGTGATGCCAGGGCCCTGATCTGCCGATACGAGCTCAGTTCAGGTAGGAAGCTCTCTCGCGATGCCGTAGCACCCCAGCCAGTTGTAGACTACGACATTGTCCTATCGGATGTCTAATCGCATGCCCGTCTTGTACATCAGCATTCGTGACCCTCAGCACCGGTATCCGCCGACAATGACTACGTTGTACGAGCACTTGGTCCGCCGCAGTTCAAAGCTCAAACAGAGAATGCTGGTGTCATTGGAGGCATTACTATCACTGTGAGAAGTGTGATCCCATGTGTTGGATTCAACTAACCATCGCAGGAGCACCCGCTAACCAACAGACCTGTGTTCTTCATCCATCCATGTCAGACGGCTGATGTGATGGAGGCCAGTGTCGAGAGCGTTATATCAGCAGATAAGTATATGACCATATGGATAGGGGCCATGGGAAAGTCCGTTGGTCTGAACATGCCGCTACAACTAGCAATGCCAAACGATACTTAACATTGACATGCCTGATTTATGATTGGTGCCACCATATAATACAACTACAACCGCATCCGCACGCTTGCCTTCTCCAGCTCGCCAATGTTCCCCATACCCGCCAAACTCCACTTCTCCGCTACGAAGCCCTCGTTGACTTGGTGTCGCAACATGCCGCTTTCGGCATAGTACTCCATGATTGATCTGGCCTCTTCCTTGGTCAGCCCGCCAACGTTGATAATATCAAGCTCCTTGGAGTCCGCTGTGGAGGTCCTTGAGAGCCTCCATGACGCGCACGTCTACGCTCTTGTAGGGGTTCCATTCTGGTAGCTTCTCGGAAGACTTTTGACGGGCGACCGCTGCTTCGATGCAGTGGTCCATCGCTGGCGACGTGGGGGCGTTCGATCGTGATGTTGCGCCGAGCACCCACGCCGCCGTTGGGTAATTTCCTTTGGCCTGAAAGATGATCGACGAAATGGCGGACAAGAGTCAGGTCGTGGGCGTGGATAGGCTTTACTTTCCGCAGACATGTACTCGGAGTGGCGCATAACATGCGATAGGGCCGTCGAGTGCAAGCAGGATTGTGGACGGCCTGGTAGAGATAGCTCATTCCATAACGCAACAAACACTGGGCCATGATGCTTTCGGGATTGGCCATACCAGCGCCGCCAGCTCTTTCAGTGTAGCGCCCGCAGGAAGTGGCAGAGGCAGTTCAGGCTGCGTGCTAAGTTTTTGTGGCTGCGAGGAATGCTCCGTTGGACATGAGGATTTGCTGGAGGAGATTCGCCGTGTATGTATCTTGAGTGTACTACTGCATCGGTTCTGAGTTGGGAAGAGGCGCATAGTCGGTATGCGCGTTGACGAGGGGTCTGGGCTGAGATTTGTTAGTGGCTTGTCTCTGCCTCGAAATCACAGTCCATACCTTCTGGTAGGTTGATCACAAACCAGTCCCCGTAGAAAACCCATAGTCAGACCCTGAAGTACCAATGTGCTCTTCCCGCTCATTCTTTGCCCGCACAGTATCCGTCTTATTGTCTTCTTGGAGCTCTCGGCCTCTTTGAACAAGGCCTCGCGAGTTCAATCGCCTCCTTTCTCATCAACACGGCTGGTCGGCGGAACAGACCCCATCCCTGGGTTGTTTTGAATGCCTCGACGGCTCGCAAGCGCATCCACTACAGTCTCTTGTGGTAGCCCCATAACCTTGCCCTCATTCTGTTCGCTGAGGACATTGTCCTTGGTGAGGTCCCGCAGCGAAGATACTTCGAGTGCGTTGTCGTTGCTCAGAACGATGCGCTTCCGTTGGGCTTTCCCGCTCGCCTTGGGGCTGGGCCGCTTGCCCGAGTCACCCTCCTGATGCTCCTCTCCCCTTCTTCGTGTTCAGAGACTTGACACCCTTCTTGGGGGCGGGCGGTCATGCCCTTCTTCTTGGGTCCAACCACAGCATAGCGGGCGGACGACGTGGAAAAGCAGGCTATCTGGGGGCGTAGCACGCGCGGTGCAATGCATCCATGGGCGGCGGCATCAAGCGACAGCTGCGAGAAGCTCCGGAAACATGTGGAAGGCGGCATGACGGGTGGTCGAGGCTCTGGCCCTCCGCAATGGGCGAATTGGCGATGCTAGAGACGAATTCTGTGATGGTCGCAGCCTCGGGAGTCCGCCGCTCGTGCACGGACTCGAAATTATTCTGAACTTTTGGCAGCAGGCGCGCAGAGCGAAATTCTACCAAAACCACTCGACCCTCGCAAAATGTCAGACACAGAAATGGACGGCGGGCGTCGCGCTCGGTGGCACTTCGCCCACGCATTCCCAGCTCGCCGATGAAATCAACGGAGGCGCCATGGACGTCAAGTCCAACGGCGCACCTTCCGTCGCAGACTCGACCGTCTCCAGCCGACTGTACGTCGCATGCTTGCTTTGTCCTCTACTACAACCGTTGCTTACTCAACAAAGACCCATTACTGTGAACAAGCCCACGCCCTTCACCTTTGACCTGGGAAACCTGCTCGCAAACGACCCCAACCCCGTCCCGCCGGCGCCGACGAAGCAACCCTCACTGCCACTGCCCGCGATGCCGCTCAAGCCCTCATCAACCAGCTCCTCTCGACCTGCGAAATCAAGTCAAACTCAGAGGGCGTCCACCTCGTCCTCCCTGCGCCGACAACACCCCTCCCCCGCGAGAAGCCTATTCCCGAAGCCAAGGAGCCCACCAAGTGGGATAAGTTTGCTGCGAAGAAGGGCATCAAGAACAAGAAGCGCGACACTAAGCTGGCCTACGACGAGGCTACGGGCGACTGGGTACCCAAGTGGGGTTACAAGGGCAAGAACAAGGCGGGCGAGAACGACTGGCTGGTCGAGGTTGACGAGAAGAAGGAAGCCAAGACCGGTGAGGCTCACGACCCAGAGGGCGGATAATCGGAAAGAGCGGAAGGAGAGGATGCGGCGCAACGAGAGGAAGGAACGGGCGAACAGCGTCAAGTCTCGAAAGGTTGGTGGCGTGAGCTGGAGCACTTGACCTTTATCTGAGAGAGGTCAATTTATAAAACGACATGCATTGGGCGGCGTTAATCTTACGGCATGTATTCGACTTGTGGGCGCAGGGCTAAAAGCTTGCGAACTTGCACTTTATTGATTCTTTCCGAGGCTGCAACATTGTCTCCCAGATACCATGAGTAACCACGCCGTCGAATATACTATTTCTGCACTTTATCCAGCCACGGATCTACCAACCAAGTGCGTTTGAGTCGGAACTTTGAAAGCTTACTTCAACAAGCTAGCGTTCAGAAGTTCTGATAGGTGCCATGTCTATTGTGACGCGACTAGAGTCCGTTCTAATATTCTACCCAAGCCTCAACTCTACATTTAGAGAGTATATAAGAAATCCGGCCGCTGGTCCCCCATCTCCTCAATCTCTTTTCACTCTTACCCTCAATCCAGTGGTCCCTTGCTCCCTGCCTCCTTTTCTTGTTCTCCCACGCAAGCAGAAATCGGGTCACAATACTCCCGCCAAGCAGCCACAGCGTCAGATATGCCAGAACTCAACCATGTCCCAGGAAATAGCGCGGCTTATCCCTACTGCGGTAGATGTTCGACGAAACGACGCCATTGATGTTGCCCCAGCCTATCACAAAGCCAAGGGTGACGCCACGCTTGTACACGCCCTCGACGTTGTTGGGCGGCCCAGGATATAGTATTCGCTATTTGTTGCTAGTGGGAAAATTGTTAGAACCAAGCGATCCATGCTGCTAGATGAGTTCACTTACGATAGATACCCACAGCTCCCAAGAATGTACCCGCGTACTGAACATTCGGACTTGCAGATCCGAGCAACATGGCAAAGCCCACGATACCAAAGAGCGAGACTCCCATGTTGCAGTAACCCCTTTGTTGCGTGCGATCAGCAATATAACCCACTACCACCGTCACCACAGCTGCAACTGCATACGGTGGCACAGAAAGCAGATTCGCTGTCGTAGACTTATAGCCCAACCCGGCAATGATGGTGGGCAGGAAGAGACTGAAGGCATAGAGCGAACCGTCTGCGCCCATGTAGATGATGCTGAACATGAGCGTCTTCCAGTCCTTGATGGATTGCCAAAAGTACTTGGTCTGGAACTCTTCGTGCGCAGCTGAGGCTTGTTTGTCGGGCGCGCAGGACGGCGGAGGACACGCGCACGGTCGTTGGGAGAGGAGAAATGTGGCTTCGGCGGGGAAGTCGTGGACCATCCAGTAACTTGCTATTCCTACGAGGATGGTGGCGAGACCTTCAAGGATCTGGGGTTACCGTCAGCAACATGGTCATAGGTAAGAGGAAGCGTTGGAGGTGCACTTACAAAGATCCACGCCCAGCCTGGCTTTCCGCCTACGCCTCCCATCTGCGCAATTCCAGCGGCGAGTAGGCCACCAAAACTACCAGCTAGAGCGGCAGCTGAGAGAAGATCGCAGCTCGGATGCCGAACTCGGAACGCCTGTACCAGCAACTCAGGTAGTAGTTTACTCCAGGGAATAGTCCTGCCTCAGCACATCCCAGCCACCACCGCTACACATCGTCAGCCAGATAAGCCTTGCTACCACGTCACCAACCGCAAAAGACTCACCGCAGTCATAAGACCAGCATAATTATGCACCAACCCCATACACGTCATACAAATCCCCCACCAGATCATGATAAGTGGTAAGAAGATACTCGGGCGTAACTTCTTCAACAGCACATTGGTCAGCGGCTCAAAGACGGAGTAGCTGACGAAGAAGATGGTTAGACTGGCATTGTACTGGCCGTCAGTCATGTTGAGATCTTCTTGCAAGCCATCGACTTTCGCATTGCCAATGTTCGTGCGGTCTAGGAAAGAGATCAAGTAGAGGAAGGAGAGCCAGGGGATTAGTCGGAAGTCGAGTTTGCGGAGGAGGGCTTTGTCCTGTGGGGTGGGGTGTTAGTATGTGTATGGTAAGGAGCTGAGATGTAGCTTACATGCGCAGCGCGTTCCTCTTCGCTGAGTCCAGCGTCGGGATCAGGTAGGTTCTCGATTGTGTGTACATGTTTTGCCGTTTCAACATGCTCCTCGCCGATAGTCTTTCTTCCTCACTCGATCTATCGATTGGTCGCTCTACTCCAGAGGCCATATTGTCGACGTAGATACAGGGCGTGAGCTAGTAGCTGGCGAGATGTCAAGCCACAAAGAAGCCTCTTAGTGAATTCCAGAGCCCAGAGCGCAGAAAAGGGTTCGCACAGAAACGTCAAGCAACAATCGCGGTCCGAAGTATCACAAGTCAGTATTCTCAACCATGGAACTGGGAACTTGCTTGTCCGGAATTACCCCTCGATCAGCGAGCGAGACGCTGTCCCTTAAGAACGTCACCGATTGTCGACACTCACTGGAGAAAGCGGCTGGGGTATCATCAGCCCGAGGCTATTGAGCCGCCTATCATCTAGTCCACTCATGAGGATCTTATTCCGATGACGGTAGGGACTGGTGTGCTTTCCTCCAGGATCCAATCCCCACCATCCACCTCCTAGCGCTTGCCGATCCCTGGCTTCACCACCATAGAAACTTCTCCCGCGGAGAGTTAGGACTCAGAAGTAAGAGCGAAGTGGCGTTCGTATGAGGATCTGACTGACTGTACGATGATGCCGAAGCTTAGTTTCAATATTCTCAGCACTTTCTTGAGTCCTCGGATCTGTTCATATTCAAAGCGGTAATGAGCTGTGGTTGTGATGAAGAGGCTCGTGTCGCATGTGGCCCACTATTCACATCCCCCGCTAGTGGCCGTCTAGAAGATACGATACAGCGTCGACAGAACGTATTTGATGCCGCCTCATCCTTTGAACGAGACGATGTGCACGTTTGTTCCAGATCTCAACGGCGCAGCATTTTTGATGCCGAGCATTGATGCGTTGCATGCCGAGCATTCAAGCGTGAAGGGCGTTGCAACGTGTGCGGGGGTCAAGATGCGGGGACGGCTAAGCTTCCACACAAGCCTGCGCTTGTGACGTTTGCTTGCTTAGACATCACCAAATGCTTTTCTGCTAGCAATACGGATATAACTGTGCGAACTTAAGCACTTCTCGGGACTGCACCTTGGTAAGTCGACAAATGTACAGCTTCTTAATCCTTCCGCAAGCGTAGGCCATCACATCCTATGAAAGAGAAGCGCTGACTGATGCGCTAGAGCAGGTTTCGATACCTGTCCATTCGGTGCTTCCTGCCGGACTTCCCTACTGCGGTAGTGCCGAGATCGCTAAATGCTTCAGCATGGAGCCACCATGATAGTATCCACACAGCGTCTCGTGACCAAACATGTGGATAATACCGTAAATTTGTTCATCATTGTTTTCCAAGGCACGCGCCCGCGTTATCATCCGGTCTGTGTGTAGCCGCGATTTCAGGAGCCTGTTTCTCACAAGTATCTTGAGCCAGTGCTCCACTCGATGCAGGCCCGCTCTGGTCGATTTAGCCTCTGTATACTCGTTTCCTTCTTTCCTTTCAGGTATTAGGCCGAACAAACCGGATCTCTTTCGAACGATGGCTAAAATGACCGCGACGATGATATTGAGTCCTGTAAACGCCAGCATGACTTGGAACTGCCTGTTGTCTGATACGGTGGTACTAATCAGCATGTACGTCCTGTATTCCTACGTCTATGGAATTGAGACTTACAACTTTTACCAAACACAACACCAACACGATCCCTCACAGCGTCCGGTAAGTGTGCAGTCAACGACGTCAAACTTTGCATCTCCCTGATTTCCCCGCGACTCAAAAAATCGGACAACCCTGTGTTCAAATGCTCGCGGTGGATTGCAGAACAGATGGCGACGGCGACACATCCTCCAAGCGTCCGCACCATGTTGAGTGCTCCAGTACCGACAGCGATGTCCTTTTCTGGAATCGAAGTAGCGACGAGCACGAAGTATGGCGGACTTGCAAGACCCAAAGCAAGGCCAGTAACAATTTCATAACCATACAGTCCAGGCCATAGGTGGGAATACGTCGGCAAACTACTAAGAAGTCCGATACCGACGCATACGATCGCGATCGAGCAGATCAAAACAATCTCAACTGGTGCTTTCTTCGCTGCTAGTCCAGACGCCATGGCACCGATTGGAGTCACAACGGTAGCAGGAAGCAGAAGAATCCCGGCACGCTCCGCGCTTGTAAAGTTTACTCCCTGAAAGCGTTGTGGCAGCTGAACGAAGACAACGTAGAAGGCGAATCCTAAGAGGAACTGGCTTCTGTCTTGTCATCAGTGGAGCTCAACCAGAGTATTCCAGACTTACAACAAAGTCAACGCCATGGGTGCATTCCGAAGAAATTGCACAGGAAAGATGGAAGCTTTCTGTTTCTTGGACGATATCCAAAACTCATACAACCCAAAGAGTACCAGGAGAGCGATCCCAGCTACCAGTGGTCCGACGATAACACCACTGCCCCAGGAACGCGACACACCGGCTTCCTGAAGGGCGTAGATGAGAGGTATAGGCCAGCAGACAGACAAGATGCCACCATATATGTCCAAATGGCGTATGCGTTGCAGATTCGTCCTACCGTCGTCGAATGCAGGCATCGAGAAGAACAATATTGCCATTGCGACACCGATAATGGGGCCACTAATTCCAGTCAGCTCGCACAGCTCGATAGTCCGCGTTTTGCATACTTCATGAAGAATATCCATCTCCAAGTTGTTCGATCAGCGATGACACCACCTCCCCAATTACATCAAGTGACCCACTCCGTCCCCCTTCTCCACCACCCCCCCCCCTAAGGCCCAACAGGTTTGCCAAAGCAAATACTGAGCTTACGATGCCAGAGTAGAAACCAATCCTCTCAGGTACAATCATCTTCATGATGGTGACGAATGTCAAGCTGTAGAGACCAGACCCTCCAATGCCTTGGAAAGCGCGGAACACGATTAGTTGAGTCATTGTCTGTGCTCCACCACAAGCCATGGAGAATACCAGGAAGATTGACGCGCAAAGTAAAAGGAGACTCCTGAGGCCCCAAATGTCGCTCAGCTTTGCTGTGATCATCAAGAACGCTGCGCCATTAATCTAGTGACAAGACTCCTGAGCGAATGAGTCTTACAATTATATGTGAGTAGATACGCGGTAATCAGCCACGCTGCCTGCTCCAGAGCACCAAAATCGCTTGAAATTTTGATGAGCGCGGTCGTGACGATGGTAGTGTCTAAGGCAGATAAAAAAAGACAAAGCCATAGTCCAGCGATAATGACGTGTAATCGATTTGAGCTGATGCTCGATACGATTGGCACAGTGGAGGGTGTGATCTCGCCCGTAGCCCGGTTACTGTTGTCATCAACCATGATGTTGTCGAGGTCGAGACACTTGTCCGTCCTCCGTCTTACTACAAATCACCAGCCACGTTCGGGGCGTAATCACATGTGCGAGGGATGAAGCCCCTGCAGCAGATACAGGGCTCGCACGGATTGAGGCCAGCTGTAGAAGGCTGCATCCGTCCCAATGGGACCCACGCTTTTAGGCTGCAGAGGGGTAAGAACTGCAGGCTCGAAAGCTGCTGTATCGCGACACGCCAGACTGCAGGAGGTCTGCATGCTTTTGACAAGTAGGGCGCTCTGTTCCTATGCTGCGGCCCTTGCGTGTCCAAAGCGCGTTCGCTTGGAGGGGACACTTGGAGAGGGAGCCGTTCTTCCGGAATCTTTCCCCTTCAATACGGCACCTTCAATGATCTCTGCATCGCTTTCCATCTCACAACTGTATGCCCAACTGAAAAGCATGGGAACTGGTACTAGGTGAGTATAGTAATGTTGGGAATATACAACCGCATGCATGCAGGCATCGATGCGGCTCACAGCCACTGAAAGCCGTGACAAGTGGCCGCGAAAGCTGGGAACCCCCCTATTTTCTTATACCCCCTTTAGTCGTCCTAAGCGGTTTTCTTTAGTCGCAGCGCTTTCTTTTGAACGCAGAGTGCAGGTAATGACGGTTGGTTGGTGTTCGTGGTTTCAAGCCCGCCACGCGAAACTCGCGCGCGCCTGCAGCTGTGACGTCAAACGCCGATGGGACGCGACTTCCATTCTAGCAGTACCGCGCTCTCACTTCCTTAGTTGCATTGCCCGCGTCCACATCTCCAACGACACTCCACTATCCTGCTCGTGTAGGGCAAAAAAATGCCAATTTCATTCTCTTCTACTTTCCTTTGTCGCAATGACTTCAATCTCGTTTGAAGCTGCTCTCAAGCTGCCCGACAAAGACGCGTCCAATATACATCTCTACAAACTTGTCTCTGCACGCGACTTCAGCAGCTCTGGTCTTTCTTCAGTCGCGCAGGACTATCTGAGTAGTTTCTGCGATCCTGGTCTTTCTATTATCCGGCGGCGATGGATCGGCATCGCGCTCGCAGGCATGCTGGAAATGCCGGCGGTGGCCACACACATCGGGGCATCGACTAAGCGTCTACGGAGTCTGGGAGCTATCATCCTAAGCGGCACTGAGCAAGAACAGATCAAAATTATTGCTGGTATTATCATACGGCAAGCACTGGAGCAAGGGATCGAGTATAGCCGGTTCTGGTCCACGGAAAAAGTCAGACACAGCGCGCCGAATTTTCCACTCGAGGCCGATGCGGAATGGATGCAGAAGTTCCAGGGCTTTCTTGACATTCTGAGCGACCTGGCACTCGCGAGACCAACCGGCGAGCCCTCTGTCATGTACCTAGTCTCACTATTCGCCACAGATGGGTTCAAATGGCGGGAGTCAAGCGCTACGTTTCCTATCGCGCTCGTCGAGGCTGGAGTGCTGACCATCATCGCGCCCGACGAGCACCTGAAAGATTGCCGGTTTATAGACATACCAGTCGAGCACATTTTGAACACGCGATCAGAACCGTCGAAACTACACAGCTCACAGGCTCAGCGTACAAAGCATGAACCGTGGGATCTCGTCATGACACTCACATCTGAACCCTGGAGCTACCGTCTTAATTCCACGCAACGCATTGCGACTGACCTATCGCTGATGTTCAAGCATTCGGGCGACGCATTAGAGTGGGAGAGTTGCATCAAAGCCCATGAGAAAGGACGTGAGCCTCGTTTGAGAGTATCTCGAAGCTTGCCCCTCGATGCGAGCTCGCCTTCGATCCGACAGTCAAACGCAAGAAAATCGCTTCGAAGTGGCTCCCAGACGCTTCGGACAAAGCGCGTCACTTCCAAGAAACTTACCGCAGACAGTAGCGATGCGACTGCTCTGCAATTCCAGTCACAGCATCCGTCGTCGACATCGAAACGCATGTACGGCAAGGGAAAGCTACCCCGTGTATCTCAGGCCACCAAACAAGATGTCTTCAGAAAGTTCAACCCGGAAGACGAAGCTCTCGATGTGCTTATAGAAAGCAAGAGGGATGTCCACACTACTTCTTCGAACACATCGAGTGTTGCTTCATCTCCCCAAAGAGAATCCCGAAGCTCAAAGGCTGCCTCGGACAAGGAACCAGCCAAGTCTAAGACTAAGGCCCGCACATCGCATGACAAGAATGAAGCAGACGACGATGAAGATTTTATACCAAGTCAGACGAGACCGAAAAAGAGGACGAATCCCAAACGCAAAGCAACACCAGACCCCATGGCCGATGACAACTCGAGAAAGAGATCCCGTAAAGAGCCGAACAAGGGCACGAAGTCGACTGTGACCGGTGCAAAACAACACGCGAAGTCTCATCCGCTTGCAAAACCATCGAAACCTCCGTCATCCATCCCTTCGTCACGACACACCTTGATCGGAGGACTTCTGGGTCTTCAAAGGCCTGCCAAGATCTCCGAGAGCCCATCAAGAAGCCAACACTACCGGCAAGAGTCGCTCAAACACCGTCAACTCCTACCAAACCAAGTAGAAAGCTTGTGGGAGTACCAGTGCGGCCACAAACCCCTGTAGAAGCACGGAGGTGTTCTGGAGATGATACTTTGCACTACATGGCATCGTCACCGCCTGTGACTGATGAGGCCGAA
>NW_025763602.1:0-11872 GCF_020736505.1 Alternaria rosae
CTATATCGGTGGCATACTAGCTGCTGAGCAGGCACGCATACTCTGGCAATGCAAGGGCAGCGTCGACGCGGCCCGCCAAGTGTTCAAGGACAAACATGAGCGATTCCTGGACTCGCGCGAGTTCTGGGTCAAATATCTTGAATTCGAGATCGCACAACCCTCACCTGATCAGGAAGAGGGCCATTCCCGCATAAAGGCAGTGCACGAGCTGATGCGCACTAAAGGACGCTTCTCCACAGACGTCTCAAAGGAACTCTCCCACTACTACATGACTTATTTGCTGGATCGTGGTGGCAAGGACGCAGCCGAGGAGTACATGCAGCTGGATAAGGATGTCAATGGGTATGTATCATCTGCTAAGAGCGACCCCTCCCAACTCCCACCTCAGAAGAAACGCAAAGGACAGCCTCACAACGCAGCAAACAAACGCCAGCGCAAATAGTTGTGCGTTAGGTCTGCCCAGCACAGCAAAACTACGCTGCGCGCTGCTGGTCGAACCATGACTCTCTAGTGTCCCATCATACCCCTTCTTGAACTTTTTAGTATTTACCATTTCCTGCACCTGCACGATCACTAGAAAACGTAATACACCACGATTCTCGTCCTCTCATTATGCTTGCTGACATTGCGTGTTCAATACAGTGCGAAACAGATCGAAGACGCCGCCACTGCTCCTCCTGTGCCTCAAAAGCCTGGTCACCGAAGCCGCTTCTAGGAGTGCGATAGTAACTTGGTATGCGCCTTTTCGATGCCCTTTCTCATTGCTTGACTGACAGTACTGCCCAGACGAGGTGTGACCATCCCCATCTACCCGAGCTTTTCATATTCGAATACTGCGCCCCAAGTAATGTCTGGTCAGCTATCCATGAGTCGCGTCGAGGCAAAAAGTCTTGATGCGATTCCGATATCCGAACCAACCGCCTTCTGATGAGCAGGTTCCAAGCCATGGGTAGACCCGTACAATCTGTCTCATCTCATAGGTAAACCATCCTGTCCTTTTCCTTCTAATTCTGCTGTTTGCACTGTAAAATTCCTGGCGTTATTTCTTCGTTCCATGCGACATCGATGTCATGAGAGGACGTGCCCGCAAGAGACCTTGTCTTAGCTTGGGTAACGTCAGGTCGATAGCCGGTCGTGTCGAGCTGTTGTATATGTACAAAAGATTACAAAAGATATAGTAAAGACCATCATCAGATTATGCACAGTGAACGTCCATGTAGATAGAGGGGTTTCATGAGTACTTGAGGTTCTTCATGACGCATAAGGTATAGGTACCGTCCAGCCATAACACCGCAGCCACTCCCAGAGCCTGTCTAAACGACAAACCCACCACTGTTCTTCTGCCTCGGTTCACCCGCCGCCTCAAAAGTGCCATTCGTCAAGCGCCTCAAGCCCTGCGCGGTACTCGATCCCGGCGCAACCCACGTAACATTACTGCCCAACCCCTTCAAGAAAGCCGTAGTCCCATTATCAAACCCATACTCAAAGCTGACCTGCGCCGGCACCAACTGATCATGAATCCTCGGTTCGGCCAGCGCCTCCGCCGTCGTCATCTCCCCATCGAGGATATGAAGCAGATTCTGGATCGTAGCCGTGATGATGCGACTGCCTCCCGCCGCGCCAATAGCCACGTAGAAAGCACTTGCAATGGACGAGGAGTTGAGGTGCTCGACGATGACGGGCGAGATGGAGGATAGAGGGCGTTTACCGGGTCGGATGAAGTTGGCAGGCGAGGGAATATATCCGAACGCGTTCGTTGTGTTTGGAATACTGAAATCGTTCATTTCGTTGTTCATAATGACACCGGTTTCAGGGACGACGAGCTTGCTTCCAAAGAGCAGGTTCACCGTTGTCGTCAGTGTAACAGCCATGCCACTCTTGTCCGCCGTAACGATATGGCTCGTTCCGGGCGTCTCGAGGGATTCCAGACCAGCGGGGTCGTAGTACGACACGTCGAACGTCTTGGTGTCGGAGATCTTGGACCGAATTTCTTTGGCCGTGGCCTCGGATAGCATTTGCTCTTGGTACGTGTCTATGCCGGAGAGGAAGAGGGGGTCGCCTAGTTCGGCGCGCATGCCGTAGGCGAATCGCATGCTTTCGTCTAGGCGGTGTGTGGTTAGGTTGATGTTTTCTGGGTGGCCGACGCAGGAGTAGCCTTCCATGATTTTGAGCGTGGCTAGGGCGACTTCGCCGCCTGAGGGCGCGCTGCAGGCTGTGAGCTTGTAATCCCGGTAGGTTATCGTGGAGGGCTTGCGGATGGCGACCGTGTAGTTGGAGAGATCAGAGAGCGTCATCGTTCCGTTGGCGGCCTGAAGTGCGCGGATTGTGGCTTCTGCTATGGGGCCGTTGTAGAATGCGTCGGGACCGTTCTGGGCAATGGTCTCGAGCGTGTCGGCGTAGCGCTTCCGCGTGATGGTCTCGTTGAGCTGGAGGAGACGTCCTTTGGGCGCGAAATCGAGAGCAAACTCGAGGTCGTCGACTAGGAAGTTGGATGAGGAGGTAGCGGAGGCCATGTATTTGACAAGATCTTCGTTGACTCTCCAGCCATTTCTGGCGACCTTGACAGCTGGGGTGAGGACAGTGGCCCATGGTAGGACTCCGTAATTCTCGTGAAGATGTTGAAGTCCACGGAGTTCACCAGGGATACCGGATGCTAGACCGCCGTTGATACTGGCGTCTTCGTTGTTCTTGTACATATCTTCAAATGCAGCTGCTGGGGGCTGTTTCGGCTGAAGTCAAATGAATTCATATGTACCGTTTGGAGCACGGACAAGCATGAATCCTCCTCCGCCGATTCCTGTAGTTAGTAACATACGGCCTCAACAAACGTGTTTGGAAGATACTCACCTGAATTGGTACATGCCGACCACACCTACACATGCCACCAGTGCCGACCATGGCATCCGCAGCATTACCACCCAGCTTCAGCAACTCAATACCGATATGACTGCAGATATCACTTTCCGAAGCAACAGCACCCAACTGGCCCTCCTCCAGTATGGGCGGCGCAGGGTAACCCGAGGGCCAATGATTCCCCGCTCTTGACCGGAGTACCCAAGACACTCTGCAGCGTCAATAGGCCGGTGAAGCACTTGACAAGCGAACCGCGTGCCATATTCGCAGCAGCACAGTATTGACGAAAGTGTGAAGGAAGAACAAGCTCACCAAGCCAACGACGGCGCGAACCATGGGCTCATCGTGCAGGTTATATACTAGCCGAAGTCGGCTTGGTGGATCCCGCGTTTTGCGCCTTGCGCCTCCCTTACCTGGTGATAGCCACGGCAATAACTGGTAACAGTACGCGGCTGTGACGGATTAGGAAGCTGCAACGCACGGGGCTGGGATTGCGTGCGAAGCTGGTCGCAATGCCACCATTGCGGGCCGAGTGTGGACATGTTCAGGTAATCATATACTTGTGGTTCTGCGTAGTTTGGCCTATCGAGTACTCGAGATAACGAAGCCGGGCCGTTGTTGGTCGGAGATAGGCGGGGGTGATAACGCTGGTCGCGTGCTGGCGAGTTTGTATGAGCAAAGAGAAATGCTGGGGACGGATGCATCCTCTTATGTCTGGCTGTAAGCTCAAAATAGTACGGTTCAAGTAGTCATCACGCTTCGTTGATAGCATGTCCAGGTGTCGTCCTGTCAAGCTTCAGGGCTGAATCCACAGGCACACCTAGGCGTTCCAGCTGCAACTCAACCATGATTGGAGAAGTAGCTGGCATTGGACTTTCAATCGAAGACGTTGACTTTAGAAGCCAAGCTTTGGTACTGAGGTTCCTAGATGATGTAGCAGCCAAGCATGCGGACGAAGCCCAGAAAACGTGACACCGTGATGTAATCTGAAGCGGTTCGCGTCGCCTGCCTCACGCGTCTCTAGCTTCTCCACACGTACACCCGCCATCGTCACAACCCCACGAATCACCCAATGCGCCAAAAAGTACTCAAATCGTCGTCGCAGCCCCAAGTCGTCGCAAAAGGGCACCCAGCAGACCATCTCCAGTTTCTTCGCCAAGAAACCGTCGCAAACGCCTAAACCCGCAACCAAACCCGCTCCTAAGGCACCTTCTCCGCCCGCAGCCAATGACACACACCAAGAAGAAGACGACGACGACGACGAAGATGACCCTTCCAGTCTCGCAGTCAATTCCTGTCCGCAAGCGCGCCATAGACGAAGATGATGGAGCTCACGATTCCGGTCGCTCGTCCCCTTCAAAGCGCGTCAGATTCGAAAAAAGGCGACTCGCCCCGACAAACGCCTGCACTAAAGCCCGCGAGAACCCGCCGATAGGACGTCCAAGTTTCTATTCTCTTCGTCACCCGCTCCACGGAGGGAAGAGAAACCCTGAAGAAGACGACGACGAGGATGCCGCAGCTTCGCAGAAGCAGAAGGAGAGACTACATGAGAAGTTTGTCAAGAAGCTGGGTCGACCAGATAGCTTTGCTGAACTGAGGAGGCGCAACAAGATCATATCCGAGGACAACCCCAATGCCAATGGCGAAGAAGGCGACGGCGACGAAGAGGATGAGGATGAGCCTCCCCAGAAGCCTGCCAAGGGAAGAAGGGCGCTGCGACAAGAAGGCAAACAAGCTGACGCCGATGGAGATACAATACTTGGACATCAAGCGGAAAGCATCTGGATACCGTCATCGTCATGGAGGTTGGTTACAGTACAGTTCTTTGGCGAGGATGCAAGAACGGCTTCGAAAGAGCTGGGCATCGTCTGCATACCAGGTAAGAACTCCAGGATGAACTTGATGTGATACAAGCTAACTTGGGATAACCACTATTTCAGGAAAGTTCAGATACGACGAGCACCCTTCCGAGCCCACCTCGACCGATTCGCGTCCGCCAACTTCCCCACGCATCGACTGGCAAGTCCCACGTCAAGCGTCTCGTACAAGCAAACCACAAGGTCGGAGTCGTCAGGCAGCTAGAGACAGCCGCGCTTAAAGCGGCTGGTACCAATAGGAATGCTCCCTTCGTACGAAAGCTCACCAATCTACACCAAAGGCACATATGTGGACGATGTTGAGGGCTTGGAGGCGCCTACCGAGGGCTCAGGCGCAAGCGTACAGTCGACCGGATATCTGCTTTGTATCACCGAGAGCAATGCAAAAGGCTGGGGTACTGACGAGAAAGTACAAGTCGGGTTGGTGGCTGTCCAGCCTGCGACTGGCGATATCATTTACGATGATTTCGAAGATGGATTCATGCGTAGCGAGATCGAGACACGCTTGCTTCATATCGCGCCAGCAGAGTTCCTCGTAGTTGGCGACATGTCCAAGGCTACAGACAAGCTGATACAACATCTATCAGCCAGTAAGACCAACGTCTTCGGAGACAGATCGCGGGTGGAGAGGGTTGAAAAGCCGAAAACAATGGCTGCACAGGCCTACAGTCACATCTCAAATTTCTACGCGGGCAAGATGAAGTCCAGCCAGGAAGCAGACTCGGAAAAGCAAGGCGCTGTTCTGGACAAGGTACATCAGTTGTCGGAGCATGTAACCATCTGCCTCTCAGCGATGATCACATATCTCAGTGAGTACGGTCTGGAACACGTCTTTGATCTCACAAAGTACTTTCAGCCTTTCAGTGCCAGGTCTTACATGTTGCTGAACGGAAACACACTCTCTAGTTTGGAGATCTACCAGAATCAAACGGACTACACCTCGAAGGGCAGCTTGTTCTGGACCATGAACAGAACAAAGACCCGCTTTGGGCAACGGTTGCTGAGAAAGTGGGTTGGCCGACCGCTGATAGATAAGGAGAGATTAGAAGAGCGCATAGCAGCGGTGGAAGAGCTCAAGGAGGGCGAGAACACCATCCCTGTCGACAAGCTCAAGTTCGTGCTCGGAAAGATCAGGACCGATCTCGAAAAGGTGCTCATCCGCATATACTACAAGAAGTGCACAAGGCCGGAATTGTTGGCAGCTTTGCAAAGTCTGCAGGAGATTTCGAGCCAATACTTGTCGGCGAAGACACCCGAACAAAGTGGCTTCTCCTCGTCACTACTGAGCGAAGCCGTTTCGAATGTTCCGAAGATATACGATGATTTGAACAGCTTTCTGGAGAGGATCAATGCCAAAGCCGCAAAAGACGACGACAAGTACTCGTTCTTCCGCGAAGAACATGAGGCGGAAGACATTAACGATCTGAAATTGAGCATTGCCTCTGTGGAAGACGACCTCAATACTCACCGAAAGGACGCAGCTGCCAAGCTGGGGAAGAGCAAAGTAGACTTCGTCACTGTAGCTGGCATCGAGTACTTGATTGAGGTCAAGAGGAAGGCACCCGAAGAGAAGAAAGTGCCAGCTTCGTGGCAGCAGATCTCAGCTACGAAGACTACACTACGTTTCCATACGCCAGAGGTTAAGCGCATGCTACAAGAGCGAGATCAGTACAAGGAGTCGCTAGCGGCAGCATGCGACAAAGCCTACATAGCTTTGTTAGAGGAGATATCATCCAAGTACCAACAATTGCGAGACTGTGTAGCTTCTCTAGCCACGCTCGACGCCCTCCTCTCCCTGGCTACCTTGGCAAGCCAGCCAGGTTACGTCAAGCCGACCTTCACAGACGACATCGGGCTCAACATCGCTGGTGGTCGGCATCCCATGGTCGAGCAAATACTCCTCGAAAACTATGTACCCAACGACCTCTCCCTCTCACACGATTCCACCCGTGCTCTCCTCATCACAGGCCCCAACATGGGCGGGAAATCCTCCTATGTGCGGTCTGCAGCTCTAATCGCCATCATGGGCCAAATAGGCTCCTACGTCCCCGCGAACGAAGCACGACTTGGCATGCTAGACGCGGTCTTCACTCGCATGGGCGCATTCGACAACATGCTCAAAGGTGAATCGACCTTTATGGTTGAGCTCAACGAAACCTCGGACATACTCAAATCTGCAACGCCCCGTTCTCTCATCATTCTCGATGAGCTGGGTCGCGGCACGTCAACCTTTGACGGTGTCGCCATCGCAGAAGCAGTACTCGACTATGTTATCCGGGACCTGCAGTCGCTCACGCTCTTCATCACGCACTACCAGCATCTGGCCAAACTGTCGAGCCGCTTCTCCAACGGTGAGCTCAAGAACGTTCATATGCGCTTTGAAGAGCAGAATGGCGGGAAAGAAGTCGTGTCTTGTACGAAGCTACCGAAGGTATTAGTCACCGATCTTACGGCCTGAACGTTGCGCGGTTGGCAAGGGTACCTGAGAAGGTCATTGATGTGGCCGAGGTGAAGAGTGCGGAATTGGAGGAGAGTATGGGGGCTTGTAAACTGGGGAATTTGTAAGTCGTACCCAAAGTGTAGGATGGTGAGTGCCAGCGCTCGCTTACCCATTGGTTCTTTTCCTTGTGGGGCGAGAGGAGTGCTAACACGAAGCAGGTCGCGCATGGTGAAGGGATGTTGACTGATGGATCGGAAGCAAGTCTTGATAGACTTGTTGAGGGTATTGAGCAGCTGTAAGATATGGATGTGTTGTATTGTATAGAGATGCGATGGACCAGCGTTCATGGGAACAGGTGGAAGCAACACGTGTCTTGCGACCACACATGTATGAGCACATATCAGCAAGGCCTCGCAAAACTATCTGCTTCGGTCTTCACAGGGTGTATAAGTCGTACACACGAATCACATCGCCTCGGAGACGATTGCAATAAACATCAGGTTCTTGCTTGTGGTGTATTGTCATTGTTTCATTTCATGACTATCATAACCTTATCATTGTGATTGTAGTCGATGGCCAGCGGATCTCCTGTCCTCCCGGCTCATGGTATATCCACCATCACGCCTTGTCCCAGCTCAACAGCTTAACCGAGACGAGTCTCCTTGTCCTTGATGGGGATATCGGAGCCAGTTGTAGACTTGTACTGGCCTCGGATGAAGTCGCTGATCTGTTCGTCCTTGGCTTGCTCGACGGCGGACTCGTTGTCCTGAGCACCCTGGCCCATGAACTTCTCTTGGACGAAGTCGACACCTATCATAAACAGTCAGCATATGTTAGGCAGTCATAGCAGGGCACTATAGACGTGAGTGGGGGCAGTGGACGACATACCCTTGTCGAGGTAGTCCTCGTTCTTCTCGCTCTCCTTGCCGCCGCCAGCAGCGGAGTTGAGCTTGTCACCGATGCCACCGAGGAAGCCACCGGAGCCGGAGGACTTCTGCTCAGAGCCCTGGCCTTGGACGACTTGCTCGTTGACGGATTGGCCTTGGTTGTTACCGCCGCCGGCGAGCTTGTTGACGAAATCCATGATGTTTGTTTGTTGTAATTGAAGGTAGGTTCAGTAAGTAAAGAGTCACAGTCAGAGGGTGAAAGTAGTCGTGTGAGGTTGTGATGAGTGGTAGGCTGAGTGCACTGGAGGAGAGAGAGCTATTTAACCAGCTGATTGCATGGCAGGGATGGTTGATCTTGGAAACGGGAGCACCGATGGGTCAATGGGGTCAATCAAGATCTAGTCCTTGATGACAGCAGCCTTGGTATTGGAGCTAAGTGTGTTTGATAGGTGCGTGTCGCAGCCTGGAAGGAGGCTACGGGCGACGTACCTGATGCGATGCTGGTCTTGGTCGACACTGCCCGCCCAATGCGCGCCGACGTCATCAGACACCCCGCCATCGCGGAACCTGAAACTAGTCCCTTCGCGAGGCCAAGCTCCGCCATCGCGACTTGCACGTGCGAGGAACCTTGCGACTGTAACCTTGGAAGGTCGTTTTGCTTCTTTGAGGGGTTTCAGTCGGATCGACGCGTCTGTGCTGTTGTCGTCATCGCCATGATACCTATTACCATCATCACGGGCTTCTTGGGCTCGGGTAAAACCAGTATGTAGTAATTTTCAGCCGCTTTCTTTTCAGCACCTAGTAGCACGATACCAGCACATCGCATTACGCGTGCAGAAGGTGTCGAGAACGTGTAAATCAAATCGAAAATGGTCAAAGTCGTGCTAACAACTTCGCAGCACTCATCCTGAACCTGATTCCCCAACTACCCAAAACGTACAAGCTCGCGCTCCTAAAGAACGAATATGGCGATATCAAAGTCGACACAGCGCTCGCCTCCTCGGCTGCCATATCCGGTGTACAAGAACTGCTCAATGGGTGCATATGTTGCAACCTCGTCGGGCAGCTCTCTGACGCCCTCGAAACGCTTGCCAACGACGTAAACCCTGACCGCATAGTCATCGAGACCTCAGGCTCCGCGTTCCCCGCAACCCTCGCCATGGAAGTAAACCGACTGAGCAGGGAGACGGGGAAATACGTTCTAGATGGAGTCATGAGTGTGATTGACGTGGAGAATTGGAAGGGCTACGAGGACACAAGCTACACGGCGAAAATGCAGGCACGATACACCGATCTCATTGTTCTCAACAAGCACGAGCTTGTCAGCGAGAGACGGTTGGAAGATGTGGAAGACGCAGTGCTAGCGCTGGAGGTGGAGCCACAAATACCCAGGACGAAGAGCAGGAAAGGGTGGGTGGATAAGGACATCGTGTTCGGACTGGACGCGAGGCTGGCAGGTGTCACGGAAGAGAACGGAAGCAAACATGCGCATGAACATGACCATGATCATTCCAGCGAAGTCGAGGTCCTCACAGTCACACTGAAAAGCCAGGATGGAAATAGTAGTGTCGACACTGCGAAACTCGCCAAACTCCTCGAGGACCCTACAAAAGACGAGGTATACCGGATAAAAGGCATCTTGTACTCTTCAATGCCACCGAAATCATCAGATGCTGATGCCGATGCGCATCAGAAAGTACCGGAAGGTCGGGCAAGATATATTCTGAATTGGTCGTTCGGCCGCTGGACGTTTACGCCCGTTCCGCTACCAGCTGGCGAGAGCTCCAGCGAAGAAGAGCCGGTTCTGAGGTTGACGGTAATTACGGCGAGGTATGAGTCGACTAAGTGGAAGAAGCAGATTGAGTCGTGTGGGCTCATTGCGTTGGAGGGTGGTGCGGAGGGTTCGTTGACGGTTGAGAAGATAGCGTAGGCGGGGGCATGCATGTTTGGTATACCCAGCTCGACACTTAGATAAAACGGATAGAATAGACTACACTATCACAAAGCCGTTCCTGCGTACTCGGGGTTTAGCCGTTGTTCCTAGTCGATGCAGGCGCGATTGGTGAATAGCGTGGTGGGGCGCTGATGTCCAACGTCGACCCCGTGTCCACGCACAAGTAGGCCGGCTCTAATCAGATTAGTATGTTGAGTCTTCTATATCATGGCTTGCTGTGCGATCTTATCGTTGCTGGTCCCAAAGATAGCGCTTGGAAGGTGCCTAGGGGTATCGCCATGCTCTACTCTCAGAAGATGTCGAAGGACTTGGTAAGCACAAACAACCCAGCTGGGTGCTTCGATATAGTGGTCTGGTACTAACTTTTCTCGAAGAGCCCGCCAATGACACAGACGATCAAAATGCTCAACCACCCACCTCATGCAATCGATTGCTGTGTCACGCACATCAAGCATGTTGGCGACTACCGCGTCGTCAAGCTGATTGATCAACAGCAGCTATATCATGCGACTACACCGCCTTCCACCAAGCCTCCCATCCCAAAAGGCATTACGGCTTCGCATATTCATGTCGATATGCTCATCATAGCTATCGAATGGGAGATGGAGAACATCAGGCACTATGCACACATCGAACTGACCAACAGTCTGGGCAAGCCATCCTCACCTACCTTTGACGAGTTTGAGAAGTTGGTACTGGAGACGGGCATGTTCACTGCCAAGTATTGAAAGGCCCCTATGTGTGATGATACTGCCGTCAACAACGCCCTTACTGCTCTTGGTGCCTACGCCGCCCTTCATAACGAGACGTGGTTCAAGACCCGTCGCATCGCGTACAGTGAGCTTCTTCCCAAGGCGCCGTACCTCTCCAAATACCGCGACTTGGCTATGGCTAATCTCCCGGAATTCATCCAAGCTCATCACCTCGCCGGCAAGAAAGCCAAGCTTGCTGACACTGGACGCGGATTTGAAGACGTCAAGATGCGCTCGTCGATGCTTATGCAAACAGAGGAGTAGGCACATGACTCCAAGGTGCTAAATGGGACTTCTACGTTTGTGTCGTTCTAACGTGACAGGCCACTGCAATCGTTCATCTGCTTGCCGCGGGGCCTTGTTTAGTTCAAGGTGTTTGGGATACAATGGCAATTTGGGTGCTGATCTTTGCAATCATGATACCCGGAAGGACAGCGTCCATTTATACGATACACAATGAAACCAATTCAAAGTCATGAAACTGGGCCTTTCTGATTCCTAGCCGTGTTCGGAGGGGTTAGCAATATCCCAGTGTTAGGTTGCCGATTACGGTCACGGCTTGTGAAAGCATCGGTGCCAGCCTACGGATGTTTGCCATACACGAGGTACTTAGCATGATGGTATTGAAGGGTACAAAAGATGACGTATCCCTCTAATATATCAGCGAGATCTCCTTTGTGAACTTGTTTCTAAAAGAGACCCTCCCGGCTTCAGCGTTAATGATACATGTGCCTGCTGATAGACGGTGGTAGTCGGCAGAATACCCAAAGGGATGATGGTCAAGTAGACAATGTGCAACAACATTTGTAAAGCCATCGCTTTATTTCGTTATTTTAGTGAATCACGTCCAATACATTATGCGACGATACGAATGTAAGATAAGACATATAGCATTATATATACAGTCGTTACATGCACAGTCGATAGACCTTTTCAAGCTCCAAGGGTACTACCTGAGCTTCCAAATTCCACGCCCAATGATTAAGACGATACTGCTACTTTTGATGGTGTCGGTACTGATCTACAACATACCGAGAGCGAGTCCAAGAGCACCAATACCCATAGCGGCGCCAGCAGTCTTCATAGCAGCAGGGTTGCTGGTCTCGGCG
>NW_025763603.1:0-11423 GCF_020736505.1 Alternaria rosae
GGGGGTTGTTGGCGGGGGGAGGGTTGGGATGTCGGCGGTGGGCCGAGGCGTTGGGGTGCGGGTCGCGGGAGGGGCTGTACGCTGTCTAGTGCTTCTTCTATATATTGCTCCGGCGATGTTGGCGAGTTCGTCTGTGTAGGTGGCGAAGGGGGGACACCGGGGTTTGCGTAGAAGCGCGGAGAGAGGGGCGTGCGTGCTTCGTCGTCGGAGTCTGCGCCTGGGTATTTCGCTATCGGGCCTGAGATACGCAGGTTCTTCAAGTTGAAGCGCGCATTTTTGCTTCCGGTGGAGTTTGTGTTGGAGTTTTGGGAGCGCTTCGATAGGATACTGCGGGGGCTTGGGGGTGGGTGGGCGTCTGCGCGGAGGTGAGCGTTGTGAGTGGATGCGCTGGGTTGTTGGACGCTGTAGTTTGGTGGGTAGATGGCTTTTACGGGCGAGATTGGGGTTTCGGTGTGTGATTCCGGGCGCGCGATGCTGATGTTTGAGGGTCGTCGGCGCTCGGTGGGTCGTGGGATGGGCTCTGTTTCTTCTACACTGACTTTGGACGAGTGCTTTCGTTCGTCGAAATCCATGACGGCGGCGTAGAGACGCTCCATATCTGCTTGTGCTTGATCCCGGTGGGCATCAACAACCTTTTGGTCGAACGAACTTGGTGACTGAACAACAGGACTCTGTGGGTTGCTAACAGAGTCGTTCCTGTTTCTCTTGAACTTCCCGAAAAACGACCGCGCGGATAGCGGTGGCGATGTGAGTCCAGCTGTTCGGATAGCCGGTACAGTCGGTTTGTCCTGGAGTTCCAGCTCCAATTGCTTGGGCGGGTCGAGAGCCTTTCGTCTCATCTTTCTACCAACGGTGAGGAGAAGAACCCCCCAGATAAGTACTGTAAAGACGTAGCCGCCAACAACACCGCAAATCTCGTACGGCAGAACGTTCTTGTCTCGGACAGCGTGATATGAAGCAGGAGGCCCCTCGTCAGCCGCCGGCGTGGGGTCGCGATAATTATCGAGAAAGTCGTAAGGCGCAGCAGAAACACGCGATGCAACAAGAAGCAGTGAGATGAGTGCCGGAGGAAGCGCTCCGACGAGCATCGTAATCCGCGCCCTCAGTCAAGGGGGGACTGGAAATATATAATGAGAGAGGAATAATGTGACAATCAGAGGGGCGGTCTATCTTTCGAGCTGCTGCTGCTGCTTCGTCCAGGGTGCAATGTCGATCTAGGGCCGCAATTGCACATGAATGAGTGCCCGCTATCCCGACTGAGAGGAACCGGGTGAAATGCAGAGTGTAACATGCAGGCGACATGGTGATAGGAAGAGGATGGGCAGCGGGTAAGACTTTGATCGGCGGTCTGCAAGTGGTCGGATGCAAGGAAAGAGGCGACTGGGTGTGATGGCTTGGGGAAGGTTGCATGCGCGGTCTGATTGGTCGGCCTAGTTCTTGAGCTACATGGGGCGTCCAGTGGATGAAGTCTCTCAGCCGCTGAGGCGGGGCTCGCTTCGTTCAAGCTAGAGCGAAATGGGATCAGCCGATGATAAATCTCGACATTCGAGGCTTGAGCTATGAGCATGAAGTCTACTCGGTGATACGCGCAACTGTTGTACTGTGCAATTGTTGCCGTTGTGGTAAGAACAACCTCGAGAAACATGTTTACCCGTGCCGCAACGCTCGAGCACAGTACTCGAGACTACCAACCTCCCGGACATGCGCGATCGCCTGCCAGCTCGGGGCACAGTCAACGGGAGACGGTCCGCATGCATGAAAGGCTGCCCCTGCACGCCAGAGAATGCGCACCTATTGCGCCATTTCTATTGGCTGGACAAATCTATTCTAAGCGCCCAGATATGCAAGAGTATGCGAATCAGCGCACAGTCACACCATCACACTAGCAATCACGCATCACGAGCCATCACAGAGCCACTATACTGGCGACTTGAAGTAGATAATCCGGCATCTGACCCTGTGAATGGCGAGTCGGACATGTAAATTCTACGCGGCCTCGTGGCTTAATGCAACGAAAGTCACAGACTAGGCTTGCAGCAAGGACCGATTAATAGCCCGCATCACCCCCCCGATGCTGTGACAGCCGTTCGCATTGGCCGTACTCCTCTTTCGTTCACGATTCATGCAACACTTTCGGCACTTTGGTATGCCTTACAGACAGGCGCTGGTGGAGGGATAACGTGGCTTTATTATAGCCTCGACTGACTGCGAGTCGTCATCACTATCACTACCTAAGGAAGCATCGTACCGATGCTGGATTAAGCGAATGCTAGCAAACATATCTGCCCCAGGAGAGCTATGGGAGCTTACCCTGCCGGGACTGAGCACCGAGGTGGTGTACAATACGCAGTTTGGAGTGAGGTGGGAGGCATCACTTGCCCTCTGCCTTGGCCGTGAGGGTGGCGTCCAGACCGGTAGGCTCCCAGAGACTCTTGTCTTTCTTGTTTTGTACCCACAGAATATCGCCTTTGAGATACGCCACTGCGCCTCCGCGTCCCGTTGCGCTCGCTGTGACACGGAACAGCGGCAGACCGGTCTGGTCGTGGGCTTCGCGGAGGGGGATTAGAAGGAGGTTCTCTTCGGCGCAGAACTCCTCTACAATGTCTTTGAAAGTCGGCTCGTCGACTTGCGGTGTAGGACGGGATGCTTGTTGATTGACGGACTTGGAGAACTGGGACACTTCTGGCGAAGCTCCCGTGCTTTCAACCTGAGGCGCGGGCAGATCTGTCAGTCTCGCATCGCCAAGATCCAATGCCGTATTGATGAGTGAGTATGCCTCGTTCCATGACGAAGCGACTGATGGCAGATTGTTGATGTCGTCCTGCAAGATCTCAGTCCTCCACCAGGTAAGCCACGTTTGTACTTCCTCAAAGACCACTTCCGGGCTCGTGAGCCACTGATGGATGATCTCGAGAAACTTGGGGAAGAACTGTGCTTTCAGAAGCTCTCCAATAACCTCGTTCGATATCAGTCCTTTCCAGGCGAATACAGCCTCGAGTGGCGCAAGATCTTGTTCGGCGGGGTTGATCTCAAAGCTGTCTCGTAGGAAGGCGGACAAACGAGGTACCAGATGGGAAGTGAGTAGATGATCAAACTCCGCCTTTCCAAAGACCCTTCTCCACTGTTCCATCCCTGGCAATGGACCTTTGGAAAGATCGATAGACTGCAGTGCATGGCGGATCTTGCGCTTGATCTCGGCGACCAGGCCTGATCCCTTGGGGTCCAAGTCCGCTGGCCTAAGGAAAGGTAGCCACTCGACGATCCATGTATGTGGGCTCTTCTTGAACTTTCGCGGGTTCCACTCGTGGACAGAAGTGGAGAGTTTTGTAGTCACCTGTTTAAGCACCCTCTTCGCGATGAAGGGTGGGAGAACTGGCTTCCAAACTTCTAGCAGGTGCACCATGGGCTGTGGGTTCTTGACGTCCCATTGTGTTATAGCTGAGCTTACTCTAGGTAGCCAGTATTTGAGCATCATGGTCTCATATGACGATGTGGTGCCGCGTTTTATCGTGTCTTCTTCGTCGATTGCGGTGCGACTGACCAATGCTTCGGAAGGGTGGGTGTAGGCCTGGGATGCAACCCTCCTACTTCGGGGCTGTATGATATTCGCCATTTCAGAGAAGGCTGCCGCCACGCCTCCAGCGCACCAGCGCACCCTCGAGCGGCTCCCAGGAAGCAATCGCTTTGGAGAAGTGGGGATGTATGACGGCAATGGATTCACGGTGTAGTGGCTTGGACGGGTAGGCCGCGCGCAGGCTCTTGAGACCTTCGCAGACAACGTCAAAGGTACCTGTACGTAGTGACTCAATCGCGCTTGTAGGTCCTCGAGCTCGTCCATCTGCTTTTCGAGCGCTTCCAATTCTCTATGCAGCGCGTATTCCTGAGGGGGAATGGCTTGCGACTCAACCTGACAGCTGTTCGAATGCCTCTGAGAAGCTATTCAAATCTTGACGTACGCCGCGCTTGTAAGGAGTTCTCGAACGGGACAATGTCAGGACCGCGGAGTGACATGCCTGAAGTAGGGTAGACGCGCCGGTTGTCGCATCGATAATGGATTGTAGCGCAAGTGGGTACATGCATACCAGCCTGTTCGAGTTCGAAGACGGTCTTCTTCGGTCGTGGAGCTGAGGTTCGTGTCTCGCCCCGAGCCTTGGCCTTTCGCTTCTTCTTCTCCTTTCCGCCGCTCCTCTTCCGACGTGTCGACATACTTCTCGCCCATTTGCTTCGGCCTTGCGCCGCTCTTCGCGCCGTTGCTGCTGCTCGCTCTTTTCTGCGACGATACCAATACCCAATACCCGCCCTTGGTGCCTCGATTCACGACCTGGATGGGCTCTGAGATACCACCACCTTCTTTTCCAAGACCACCCTCGCCCTTGTATCCCATCTTCGCCAGCATCTTGGCACCGAAGCCAGACTTGAGCGCGGAGCCATCCTCAGCCTTTGCCCGCTTGTTTGGTTGTTGGCGAAAGCTGTGCTTGCGCTTGCCACCTTCGTCCATGGTGGAGCTGTTCGTATGTGAGAATGTTTGAATACGAGAGTATTATTGGCAGAGGGCAGCTGTTCGGCGCGCGCGATATGTCTGGTAGTGGAATCGATGTCGCAGTCGGTGTCGCAATATTTGGGAGTGAGTCAGGCAGACATGCGTGCCACGTGATTCGTCGTGGATGAACCGTGGGCGAGGCGGGAGTGTTGTCCCAAAAATCATGTTCAGTCGCGAGTTCTGGGTGACAGCGCCAAGAACCGTTAGGTCTGGGTCGCTCTTGCCGTAACGTGCTGCGTGCTATTCTTGGAAAGGATCGGGGTCGATCACCCTCCACCCATGTCCGGTTCGGTGCAACAATCACACCAGAAGTCTCCTTTACCAGCGTCGCACCGCAGTCAAGTAGAGACTCCTTCACCGCTGCGGCGTTTCTCTGCTGTCTGTCTTTGTGATGACTTCCCCCAAGACTGACAGCGACCTCCGTCATCCGGTGCCCGATCTCCAATCGCTGCAAGGGGCATATGTCGGCAACATCGAACGCCTGGAAGAACATGCCGAACGCATGAGCGAGTCCGGCTCAGACCTGCAGGAGGAGATTCGGAAGACATATTCGGAACTCAAGCTGACTGACAGCCGGCGATCGTCATTGCGTTCACTACAGACTACCGACCTCGAGCCTACGAGACAGGCCAGCACCCGAAGTCGCGGCGTCTCGATGAGCTCCCACGCAAATTCAATCGTAGACCTCAACGGAAATGCAAGATGGGGCGGTTACTCTCCGGGCGGTTACATCACCTCTCCTGCAGGGTCTCTGCGCTCAGGGACAGGCAACTGGTCGAAACCCTCGACTTCGGTCCAGCGCCAGCGCTCGGAGTCAAAGGCATCGCGTCTCGGACAGATTGTACACCCGGAGGAAGTCGAGGAGGAACAAAATGAAGAGCGTGACTCTGCTTCGCCGCCCCAACGGAAGGTCTCGTCCTTTACACGCATATTCGATGAAGTCGCGAATGGTCTGCCAGAAGAGCTGCGTAACAGTATCCATATAGGCACCCCACCTAGCCAGCCGGAGCCCGACGAAGAAGTGCAGAACCAATATGCAGACTACCGCGATTTCGTAGACCGACCGCCGACGGCAGCCTCGACCGACACCACACACCAAGCACGTACACTATGGCATGACTTTGATGGCGTCCACTGCCCAGATACTGTCGAGGAGGAACCCGAACCATCTCACCACAGCCACAGCCGACATTCCTCCAATCACTCCTCCATGATGAGATCCAATCCGAGCGTTCACTCAATAGGCGCACCGCCGCCGGACGATAGCATGGTCTTCTACCCGGCCCCTGTACCGAAGATGCTGAATCTGCCCAAGCGTTTGTCACAATTGCCTAATATGAGTCAGCAAGCCAATCGTCGGTCACGGTTGTTGGATTCCATGCAAAACGAGCATAGAAAATCGATGCCGTTACTTGGTGATAACCTGGCAGACCCGAAGCCTAACAACAGGAAGAGTAGGCAAAGTCTCATGGCTCTTCCACCGCAACTACGAGCAAGCGCTTACTTTGACAACCGAGCCGCCCCTACTCAGGAGTTTGCGGTCAAGGGAGAGTCTGCGGAGGATACGCTCGAAAGCATCCTGGACGCTTCTGCACATGCTCCTGTGTCTGCGTTCACTGATCATCCATTTGCTGGGCATGTCGGCGACGAAGTGTACGGTGCGGAACGCAAGCGCAGAAGTTCCAAACTACCAGAGATGCCACCGACACTGGCAGAGACGCGAAGACGCAGCTCGTTCAATCTACTGGATACTGACCACAACGCAAAGGGCGAGCGCCTGAAGAAGTTGAAGAAACGAAACAGCTCTGCTGACATGAATCTATTGCTTGTCAAAGCAAGCGAAAGCCGGATGAGCCTCGGTGACCAATTAGAGGAGCGTGATGAGGACGCACGAGGACCGGATGGACGTGATCCCGATGCTGTTCGACCTTCGTTTGAAGAACATCCGGAAGACCATTATCAAGAAGGAGAAGAAGAAGAAGAATCCAGCGAAGAGGAAGGGGAGCCGGAGCCACAATACGGTGCACCGACCACTCTTCTCGCCGAGCTTCAGCTACGCAAGGCGAAACAGCAGACTCGGAAGATGAATTACGTGACGCTGATGGAGCAGGGATTGATTGACGGTAGACAGACCCTGCTCCAAATGAACGACGTGGCCGAAGCCGAGAAGCAACGACGAATCCGCAAAAAAGTAAACCTCGCCTGGGAAGCTCCACCAGAAGAAGACTCGGATGACGACGTGCCGCTTGGTGTTCTCTACAGACCTCAACAGCAAATGCGTCAAAAGAGCATGGGTCTTATCGAGCAGCGAGAGTTGGAGGACCGCGAACCCCTAAGTAGCCGTCGCACGAGGCTACTAGGCATTGACCCTAATCAACGACGCACGCAATACCTCGGAGCCTCCTCAAGCCAACTCAACCTCCCAACCATCACGACTCCCGAACCAGAGTCGGATGAAGAGCCAGGCGAGACATTGGCTGACCGTATGCGCCGCATCAAGGAGAAGCAACAGCGCGAATCAGCACTCGGTGATGTGCGCAAGAGTACAGTGAGCGATGACTTCGCCTCTGAGATGATGAGCAAGTTCGGTGTCCCAGAAGGCCAGGAGCAATCCAAAGACACCCCTCCAGCACCCCCACCTGCTGCTGACGACGAAGAGGAAGAGGAGACCCTCGGCCAACGTCGCGCCCGTCTGCAGGCCGAAGCGGCCCTACGAGGCGAACAAGCCCCCCAATCCGGCCACCGACCCAATCTCCGTTCCTCCAGCAGTCTCGCCGACATCCTCTCCGCCAATCCCATCGACCCGCACAACCAAGCGCGCAAAGTCTCCAACGAAGCCCTCGTCTCGCACCTCCCCCAAGGCAGTCTCCTCCACCAAAATGTGCTCGACCAAGAGCGCAAAAAGCAACAACGTCTCACCGCCACAATGCGCGCCACATCCTATGGCTCCATGGACCCACTCCTCAAAAATATGACCAACAACCAGAAAGACGACGACGACATCCCGCTCGGCCAGAAAATTCAAGCCTACAAGAACGCCCAGAACCCCATGATGATGGCCAACCAGCAAAGAATGAGCGCCATGCCGCCGCAACAGGGTATGATGGGCATGCAGATGCCTGGCATGATGAATGGGATGGGACAACATCAGTCTATGATGGGCATGCCTATGCAGATGGGCATGCAGCAGCCTGGCATGATGCAACAGGGTGGCATGATGGGTATGGGATCGCACATGAATGGCATGGGCATGCAGATGAACGGGATGGGTATGCAGATGCCGATGCAGATGGGCGGTATGCAGATGAACGGCATGGGAATGGGTGGTATGCAGATGGGCGGTATGCAAATGGGGGGCATGCAGATGCCGATGGGTATGAATGGGATGATGCATGGGGGGATGATGGAGCCGCCCATGGATCCCAGACAGAGGGATCAGATTGATCGGTGGATGCAGGGGGTTAGGCATTAGTTTTGTCTTTGGGTGTAGAGGGCGTGTTTACTTGGAGCATGTTCTAGTGTAGCGTGTTTCGGTGGTATGTGGCATCTGGCATTTCTTTGGGACAGCATCGTACAGCGTTAGAAGGGTTCGTTAGCAATATCTGCATTATCAGCGTTTTGGACATACAGTTGGCATAGTTTTGAGCAATTCTCAGGGCATATATATGGGACGAAGGATGATATACGATTTGTAATCTTGCATTAATCCATTCGCTTGCATTACTACACTACATACACTATGAAGATCGTTCATACTTGACCAGACGCTAGCTAACGGCGAGTTAGGAACCTCGTCCTGCCGCAGGAGCATCAGATCTACTGGAAGCGCTTCTCAGCGGCCTTCCAGTTGATGACGTTCCAGATAGCCTTGAAGTACTCGGCCTTGCGGTTCTGGTAGTCGAGGCTACGAGAAGGTTAGTCTTATGTCCATGATCAAGACTCCAGAATGAACTTACTAGTAAGCGTGCTCCCACGCATCAACACCGAGAATAGGACGGAACTGCCCCACGACCGGATCCTGGTTCGCATACGTCCTGATCTGAATAGCACCCGTCTGGGTATCCTGCACCCAACCACGCCCAACCGCTGCCCTGAATACCCGCAAGCGCCGTGTTGAACTTCTCCTTGAACGCATCAAGGCTGCCGTAGCTGTTGTTGATAGCAGCAGACAGGGCGCCAGACGGGGGCTCGCCGCCGCCCTGGTTGGTAGGCGCGAGGTTCTCCCAGAAGAGGCTGTGGTTGATGTGGCCGCCGCCGTGGAAGTTGATCAAGGGCTGCAGGGCAATTTGCGCCTTGATGTCTTCTTTTTGCTTGGCTTCGGCGATTTGCTCGCTGAAGTTGTTGAAGGAGGTTACGTAGGTGTTGTGGTGGTTCTTGTGGTGGAGCTCCATGATCTTGCCGGAGATGGAGGGTTCGAGCGCGCCGTAGTCGTCTGGGAGCTGTTAGTAGGTGGTATCTGTAGGAGATAGAATGAGCTCGTACATGGGAGGTCGGGCAGCGTGGCCTTGCCGCGAACGAATGTCGTGCCTGCGAGGCCGGCGCGAGATGTGGTGGGAGCTGCGGCTCGGGCTGCGGAGCGCAGGGCTGATGTGCGGAGGAGTGCGGTGTTCATGGTGGCTTCAATTGAGGTGGTGCGTTCAATTGGGTGCGTGGTGTTGTTGTTAGTGTTGTGGTTGGGCTTCAATCAACGCATATCGTTGTAGTTCTGTGCTCAATCTCCACATATGTGCGTGATGACGTGCACTCCAATCTTGCCTTCTCTTCTGATCCCAGCGAGACGGCTCGCCAGTACTAGGTAGGCATATGATTGGAGGGTGACATCGACATCTTCAAAGTTCCCTTTGAGACGAGCGTGCTACTTCTTTCGCATTCGAAGTGGTCGAGTTGTGGTGTCTCGATACGTTTCTATGCATATCCATCATAACAGCCCGGGCATAGAGCCATCTGTACCTCAGGCATTGCGCGCGACTGTATCGAAGGATGAGATGGTAGGGTATAATTGCGGTAGTCACTCGATGCATGTGACAATCGAGATCAAAGAGTTGGTAATGCACATGATGAGACTGCGACCGCAGCTTCGCTAAGGAGAAAGCTTTCCCGCGTATCGATGAAAGCCTACTAATCTTATACCTTTTTGTTCGAATGTATCTATCCGAGTAATGTACTATCTCGTTATAGTGATAATTCCTACCAGAGATGTCCCCGCCAGGAACGACATGTCAATTGGGTCATTTGCTTTGTTATCTGTCCCCTGCTTAGCCATACTCTGTGCGAAATGTATGCACCCGAAAACGATGTTGGGTAACAGCGAAGATGTGATTATCTTACTTCTTTCGCTGTCGTTGATGTGCCCACGATTGCCGTTCTCATCCCACGTCATGGATATCACTAGTCAAAAAGTCCCAGTTTGGGATTTAAGATGCCAGCAAGGAAACAATGTATCATGATATACACTTATAAGCTCTCACCTGCTGACATGGCACACATGGCACAGGTGACATTGTTAGAAGTATACTGTGCAATCGCAGGTGGCCAGAGAAGGTTGAGTATGAGGTTAGTAACATATACATGTAACTGGGAAGCTCGAAAAGTAGCATCCCTTGATCTTGTGGTTCTTTCTATGGAGATGGGAAAGGTTGTACTATCAAACTTGATTTTGTCTCCTTAAAGATGCTGAAGTATGCACACTTAGCAGAATGTGTCAAGAGACATACGGTCGGCTGTGAACTTGACCTAGGCGACTTCAAGTAGGCATATTAACTACGGAGTATTTCTCATAGGCATCCCCTCACGCAGTTATGATTCGCCGTTCGTATACGCACAACACACCGCACTGGCGTCGACACAGCCATACACCAGCCTTCCATCGGAGCCACACACTGCCTTCCCAGCCGTCACAACCACGTCACCACCCTCCATCACGACCAACCTTCTGCAAACGCCAGCCCCATCTTTTGACCCACGCGATCACCTCAGATCACAGATCCACGCTAAGCCCGCATCGCATCACCTTGCGACTGTCAAGAATCCTTCGCTTACCCTTGGTACCTCATTCCAACAATACCCCGTCGCTTTCACTAAGAAAATGCAGGAGGAGTCATTGGCCGCCGGGAGAAATGAGCGCACGGAATATCGTCGACGAGGAGACGAATAGCGAGGAGACTAGGCAAAGAAGACAGCCCTCGCTTGCGGCTTTAGTGTATGTACAGCTTGCATTTGCGGTTGCATAAAGGCGCGCGTGAGCGAGAGTGAGTGAGTATGTGGTATAGTGTATATCCAAGCGATTCGCCAGGCAAACGAAAAGGCTGAGGTCAAGCGAATATACAGCGTACATATAAGGCGCGGCATTATTTTACGGAAACCCTTCTATCCGGCGTCACTGTAGAGCTTGGTGCACAGAATGGCACACGTCATACGAGCGTGGGGAGAGAGGAGCGGTGCAGAAGGGCGGATCAACGGCGCATATGCGGAGAGAAAAGAAGAACCGCTGCCGGAACCAAGTTAGTTGTTAGTAGGCTGGGGGCCTGCCATTATAACCCAAGCCTTTTGGCGAATTGGCGGGTTATACGAGGTAAGAGATGCTGATGATAAGATTACCCTGGTATAGAGCGAGGGTGGGTGATGTGATGGGGGAAGGGATGGGAGGGATGGGATTGCGGCGGCTCCGAGCTCGGGTAAGCTGGGGTGGCTGGCTGGGCTGCAGGATGTGTGCGGGAGTGCAATGAATTATGCGTGCGTGCTCTTACATCTACCAGGGGTGTGGTTTTCCCACGAATGACGTAGAAGCACTGCAGTGGCAGGTATATTGCTTGCCTTGCATTTCTGGTACAGTAACCAAGACCCCTTCTCGTGTTCCGACCAAGTTGTTGTTCCAATATATGTA
>NW_025763604.1:0-9612 GCF_020736505.1 Alternaria rosae
GAGGACAGGACCTAAGGCAATGGGTATAAGAATGTGTTGGATTTCATTATTACACTCATTGTGGTCAACTCAAATAGTTCATCTCTTACACAGATTGTTAACTAGTTATTCTATCGTTTATAGAATTGGATTGTCTTTACCTGCAGTTATTCCACGATAACTCTTTTCCACAGAATCGCCAGACAAACCTCACGGACTACCGCTTTAGTCTACCTCGCCTTAGTACGGACCGAGCCTAGAGAAGTATAGCCTAACCCCGTGTAACACTTTGACCACCATCGGATTCAGTGGACGTGAATAACAACCAGGTTGCCCGATTAAGGAAGATGTCAGCCCCAAGAGTCACTCAGAACAACGCGGCCCAGGGTCCGGGACCCTCGGCACCAGCACCAGCAAACAATGAGATGCTGGATGCATCCGACTCGGAGACAGAAGATACTCCCAGTGCCACGGAGCTCAGACACCTTAGGCAACAGGCCCAAGTTCAGTCTCGGCAGATGCTCGAGATGCAGAACATGATCAATCAGCTTGCAAGTCAGCTGATGGCCACCCCCAACGAACGATCATCTACTACGAAGAAACCCAAGATGGCGTCACCCGAGAAGTACGACGGAAGTCGAGAAGAACTGCGAACGTTCCTCACCAACATCGACTTGTACTGCGAGTTCAACGAAGTACCCAACGACCAGGAAAAGATCCTCATGGCAAGCACGTACCTGAAAGGAAAGGCTTCCAATTGGATGCAGCCATACGTGGACGACTACCTTACGGATATCACGCAACATGGAACTAAGGAAGAAACCCGAACCATGTTCGCGAGTTGGACGGAATTCAAACAAGAAATGGGACGCATCTTCGGAGAAGTAGACGCGAAGAATCAGGCTGAGAAACGGATTACTCAACTGAGGCAAACCAAGTCTGTATCAGCCTACACGGCGGAGTTCAAGCAACTACAGGCTAGGATCGATTGGGATGATGCGGCACTTCGAACGGTCTTCGAAGCAGGCCTCAAGGAAAATGTCAAGGATGGCCTTGTACACCACGACAAGCCCGGAACACTACACGCGTTGATCGAGCTTGCTACACGCATCGACAACAGGCTATGGGAGCGAAACGATCAGAAAAAGTACTTCCGCCCTAACATGGCCAACATAAAGAGACAGCGTGGAAGGTATGACAGGGATGGCGATGCCATCATGACCGGCAAAGTACAAGAGAAGGCCAAAGACAAGAAATCCCGAGGAAAGAGACACGACGGTCTCTCTAAGGAAGAACGCCAGAGGCGTTATGACAAGAAAGCATGTCTCCGATGCGGTGAAGTTGGACACTTCGCCCGAGACTGCCCTACGGGTGAAGCAAGTAAGCAAGCAGCTGTCAAGATCGGGATGGTCAGACAGGGCACGCCCTACCCGGCTCAGATAGAACCGGATGACAACCTTAGCGACATGGACCTCTACGAGGAAGCCCGCATGGAGGAAGACTACGAGGTCATCCAGCAACCAAAGCGAGCCGACGACATCCTCACGATGGAGAAACCTAAGGAAACCGACTGGAAAGTCGAGGACAGAGTCGTACTAGAACGACTAGCAAAGAACCAGTGTTGGGTATGCGGAGACGCCGCACATCACGCCAACGACTGTGCGAAGCGGGACCGAATTGTAATAACCGGCCCGGACGCCGAAGAAGTTGGGTATCAGGCGATACACCAACAACCGTACTTCGAGGACCCAGGAACAGAGGTTCTCAACCTCGAAAGACCCGAAGAAAGGGACACCAGAGAACACCGAGGATTGTGCTGGTACGACTGCAAAGTAGAGTGCGAGTTCCACCAAAAGGATAAAGAGGATTGCAGAAAGGACCAGGAAAGGTGCTGTCACCTAAACCTGTGGGCAGACGAGTGTCTAGCGGACAACTGCCACCTCCATGAGCCTGAGAAAATAGGAATCCATGAGAGACTCCTATGGCCACAGTGCAAGAACGGATGTTCCTTCCACCGCGACCAACTCGAGAAAGCACGACAAGTGGACGACTACTACCATGTCACCCTGTCATCAAACATCTGCGAAGTAACAGACTGCCCCATCCACGAAGCCAAGAAGGCGGAGCCAAGGAAGAAAATCACCAAGGAAAAGATACCTCATCAGAACCTTCATTGGAGCTTTTGTTACGACGACAGATGCACAATCCATTACAGTTCCAAAACCGACACAGGCTACTTTCCCAGGAAAAGGAAAGGTAAGCAGGCAAAAAACTAGGATGCCGCCAGAAACAGGGTCACACTGGCGAGGGCATACCTAAAACGACCCTTAGGAAAGTACAGGATACCGATGGTCAAGCAAGGCAGTTGCTCACAACCGTATCTGTACAAGGTCAGAACATCCAGGCGCTCGTAGACAGCGGGGCCGCACGGACATTAATCTCCCCACGAGTGGTTGAGAAATACGAAATACCATATCGAATCAAGAGTAAACCGATTCCGATAATACTAGCCGACGAAAAACCCATGGAATATGGAAGCGGCATGATACGAATGGAAACCGAGTCCACCAAGCTACGGATAGCGGGCATAGAATGCCAAATGGACATCGATATCATGGATCTAGGAGGACTAGATATGTTGATAGGTTATGACTGGCTGGACGCCCATAACCCCGCCATCGACTGGCGAATGAGGACGATACTCAAAAGAGAACCTGTGCACAAGGTTGCAGGAGTACGCCACGAGACACGCCCGACGAATCAGAGCTCACCCCAGGACGGGAGATTTGGCAGCATCTCACCGCATAAGATCGCGAGAATCTATGCGAAGGACCCTCAGAAAATAGGAGTCATTTGGATAAGGAAAGTCGCGACCACGAAGGAAGGACCCTTACCACTAGAAATACCACGAGAGTATCAAACCGACGAGTTCAAGGAACTCTTCGAGGAAAACGAGGCTACTGATCTAGCAGACCATCAGGAGTGGGATCACGAGATCATCCTAGATGAAGGAGCTAAGCTAAGCCCAGGACCAATGTACCCAATAGCGCCCGAGCACGATGCTGAGCTAAGGGACTACATCCAGAAGAATCTGAAGAAGGGATTCATCCGACCGGGATCAGGCCCGATGGCCTCACCCATCTTGTTCGTAAAGAAGCCTAACGGAAAGTGGCGACTATGTGTCGACTTCCGAAGGTTGAACAGCGTCACGAGGAAGAACCGATATCCCTTACCACTCATTACAGAGCTCATGGATCGACTCCAAGGAGCTAAGTGGTTTACGAAATTCGACGTTCGGGAAGGATTTTACCGAATCAGGATTAAAGAAGGTCACGAATGGATGACAGCGTTCAAAACGAAATACGGACTGTTCGAGTATACGGTTATGCCGTTCGGTTTGACGAACGCGCCGGCAACCTTTCAATCAGTCATCAACAACGCTCTCCACGAGTACCTTGGGATCTTTGTCACAGCGTACCTGGACGATGTACTAGTGTACTCCAGCGGATCGCTCGAAGAACATGTGGAACATGTCAAGAAAGTGCTCAGGAAGCTCAAGGAATACAAGCTGTACCTGCAGCCAGGAAAGTGCGAATTCCACGTCAAAGAGACGGAATTCCTAGGCTTCATTATATCTACAGAGGGAGTTAAGATGAACCCAAAGAAAATCGCGGCTGTACAGGAGTGGCCACAACCCAAAACAGTCAAAGATGTGCAATCCTTTCTAGGATTTGCCAATTACTACCGGAAGTTCATCAAGGATTACTCGAAGATCACAGCACCCCTCTCAGAGATCACGAAGAAAGAAATAGGGTTCAAATGGAACGAGGAACATCAAGAGGCTTTTGTTCGAATCAAACAGATCTTCCTCGAAGCACCCGTACTAGAAATGTACGACCCCAGACGGGAAACGCGAGTCGAGACCGACGCGTCAGATTATGCACTCGGTGCTATATTATCACAGCAGTGCCCAGACAAGAAATGGAGACCAGTGTTCTACCATTCAAGGAAGTTCTCCGGAGCAGAACTTAACTACGACGTTCACGATAAGGAACTACTCGGGATAGTAGCTGCCTTTGAACAATGGGAAGTCTATTTGCTGGGACTACCACATACGATCGAGGTTTTTACCGATCACCAGAACTTGGCAAGCTTCATGACAACCAAGAAACTCAACCGACGACAAGTCCGATATGCTGAGATGTTAGCTCAGTTTGACTTTAAGATAACGCATCGAGCCGGAACGCTTAACGGAGCAGCAGACGCTCTAAGCAGGAGGTCTGACCTACGAGAAGAAAGTCATGAAGAACCACACGACGCCATGTTCAAGAAGATGCCCGATGGCACACTACGATACAACCAGCCGGAACTAGCTAAGGTAGCTAAGGTGGCCGAGCAGGTGGAAACACTACAGCAGCAATGGCAGAGGAAAGCGTTGCACTGGCAACTAGAACCAAGGCCAATCCCACGGGAGATACAAGAAGATGAGTTGGAGCTCAGAGCGATGACCCAAGTCGGGAAAACGTACGTGGCTCCACCCATACGGGAAGAACTCATCAGAGAACTGCATGAGTCCAAGGAATACGGACACGCATCGCTGGAAGAAATGGCTAGGCGACTATCAAGGGTGTTTGCGATACCACGCTTGCGAGCGAAGGTGCAGGATGTCCTAGGCAACTGTTTGGCTTGTCATCAGAACAAGCCCAAGAGACATAAGCCCTACGGCCTGTTACAACCCTTACAGCCACCAACCAAGCCATGGAGCAGCGTAACGATGGACTTCATAGTGAAGCTCCCGAAATCGTTAGAACCAGGATCAGGACGACTTTGTGATACAATCCTAGTAATCGTGTGTCGATTAACTAAGGGAGCAAAGTTCGTACCAACAGAAGAAACCATCACGGCGGAAGACTGCGCGTATGAAGTCTCCAAAGCATTGATATCAGAGCATGGTATACCAGAAGAATTCATAACGGACAGAGATAAGCTGTTCACGTCTAAATATTGGACAACATTCCTGGCCAAACTGGGTGTAAAGAAGAAGCTATCGACTAGCTTCCACCCTGAAACGGACGGCCAGACGGAACGAACGAACCAGACACTGGAACAGTATCTAAGGATGTACGCCAACAAGCTGCAAGACAACTGGGTTGAACTCTTGCCGACAGCACAATTGGCCTACAACAGCACAAGATCGGCGACCACGAAGTACTCGCCGCACTACGCAAACTATGGATATGAGCCGACTGCTCATCGAGACCCAAAGGATGTAGAAAGCATCGCAGTAGGCGCAGATGATAAAGCCCGCCTCATGCGAGAATTACACGAGGAATTGAGCAAGAACATCGCCCACAGGAACCTCACAACAGCCAAAGCGGCTAATAAGCAAAGGATTGAGGGACCAACCTTTAAGAAGGGGGATAAAGTTTTCCTGTCACGACAGAACCTGAAAACTAAGCGACCAAGCAAGAAACTGGATAACCTCCGAGTAGGACCATTCGAAATCCTAGAGGAAATAGGCACAGTAAATTACAAACTCCAACTGCCACCAGGCATGCACATCCACCCTGTCTTTCACAAGAAACTCCTGGAACCAGCACCTCCAGATGCCGAGCTAGCAACGGATATAGAGCTCGAAGACGACGAGTACGAGGTCGAAGAAATTAGGGACCTGCGGAAAATCGGTCGTCAGTGGAAATACTTGGTCAAGTGGCAAGGATGGCCAGAGGGTCAGAACACTTGGGAACCAAAGGAAAGCTTGACGAACTGCAAGTCACTGGTACTTGAGTACCACCGGAAACACCCAGAGAAGCAAGGACCGGGTCCTCGAGGGAAAGGAAGTAATCAAAAGAAGGGTCGAAAGAAGCGTCAGCCTGTAACCAGCCCAAGTCAGTCGACGGTCCGGGTAGCGATGGTTCGGTTGTCGGAAAGTCCGTACCAGGGGCAGAGTTCCCCTCGGCTTGCTCTTTCGCACGGTCTTGAAGGCTCAGGATCGCGTGATCTCGATCAGCGTACGAACGCTCCAAGGCCTCAGTTTCCGCGACTTCTAGACGAAGCCGCGCGACCTCGGCCTCTGCACGGAGAAGCGCTAAACGCTTCTCACGCTTCTCAGCTTCAACCTTTTCCCACTCTTCCTCGGTTACAAACAAACTGCACTCAGCTTTCACGGAAATACAACCCGCACACTGCCCAGACGCAGTGTCCACGAAGCAACGAAGGTTCTTCTCCTCACAGCGCTTACAACGAAACGTCATTTCGTTCCCTTGCTGCCGGACGCGATCAGCCCGGGCCTGACGCTGTTGAGTCGAGTTTTGCGAACGGACACGGCGAGTCGGGGGTTGAACCTTGGGCATAGTTAGGGACGCTGGAGGCAGGAAGAGGCGGCTACAATGGCCCGGGGCGCGCAGACCTTATATGCAGCCCACGCCTCAACGATCGGCACGGCAAAATAATAATCCAGGGTATCGGGACGATACGCCTAAGAGGGGGGATAATGTTACAGGTAACACAAAGGATTCTCTCCTTGACATGGGGTGAAGGGGTTGAAGGCCAACCACGACCAAGTCAGAACGCAACGATGATCGCGGGGCTCGGGGTCACGTGATCAGGATTGGCATCCCGCCAAGACCAGGCCTCCGGGAGGCCAGTGGGGCTAGGGAAGCCACGGTCCTCCCAAACCTCCCTCTAGGATGGGAGGCCAGGGAGGACAGGACCTAAGGCAATGGGTATAAGAATGTGTTGGATTTCATTATTACACTCATTGTGGTCAACTCAAATAGTTCATCTCTTACACAGATTGTTAACTAGTTATTCTATCGTTTATAGAATTGGATTGTCTTTACCTGCAGTTATTCCACGATAACTCTTTTCCACAGAATCGCCAGACAAACCTCACGGACTACCGCTTTAGTCTACCTCGCCTTAGTACGGACCGAGCCTAGAGAAGTATAGCCTAACCCCGTGTAACACACAGTTGTCTAGCGAAACTGCCTGCAGCTTGCTGCGTACGGGCGGGCTGCTGTTGCTGCTCTCTGCGTTCTGCGATGCGGGCGCGCGAGTGTTCCAGACGGGCAGCTCCATTATTAGATAACCCTAACCCTAAGCTAGATCCCACAACGTAAATCTACCTGCAACAAGTAGAAACTTTGCAGACACGCTTGTTAAGTATGCGCGAGAAACTTTTGTATGCGAATGTAGTGCTGATAACCGCTGTAGCGTAATGGTTCGGGGGGGTCGGAATTCGCGGTTCGGGGGGTGCAAATCGCTTAATCGGGACACGTAACCCTAACGCTAAGCCTATTGTAGCGCGGGTCGGGGTCCGAACCGCGCCTCATATTGGTTAGGAAGTCTTGCACCGGCCGGTTATCTCATTAAACGGCTTTAGCATAGACAAGCGATTGCTTAGCGCGAGGGCCCCTAGATAAACATATCTTAGTCTCTAGATGTCACAAGACGCTACGAGCACGTGTTTAAGAGCTTACAAGAAGCGTTAATTGTAGCTACGTACGATATCTGGTGTAATACAAGACGTTGCGTAAGGAACAGAACAGAATGCAAAGCGGTGAAAGATATAGCTAGGGCCGTGCGCGGCGCTCAGGCCTTAGCTGGCCAATTAACAGATTTCGGGTGGACTGGCGAGCCACCCGAAATCTGTGCGTTCAGGTGTTAGGGGAACCACGGTGGTTACCGTAACACTTCTTTTCTATTACCCTTTGTCTTCTCTTAACATCTTTTCTTACTCTCCGCGTTCTACTTATCTTTTTTAACTTCTTCTCTTCTTTCTAATGCTGTCGTAAATGCTAGAACCCGAATCCTACCCTAAATACAAGAACGCTAACCCTTCTGTAAACAAGTACGAACGCTATACTATTCTGCATCTTTGTTTCAATCTTTTCTACCTCTCTTTTTCTCTTTACAACTCTCTATCTTCTGCTAACCCTTTTCTCTTAAATTCAACCCTTACTACTCTCTACTCTCTATCTTTCTTTCTTTCTCTGTTTCTCTAACGCGAACGTTTCTTATTAATTATCTCTTCTACTACTCTTTCTTCTAAAACAACAAGCACCTTCTTTTCTTTAGTTAGCAGCGCTTTCTCTTTTGTAGATATCTCTTTCGTACAATAACTTTCTCCTAACCTTTTCTCTAAACTCTATTACTCTTTCTTCTTTTTTTCTTTTACTCTTCTTGTTATTTCTAAGCGTTAAGCCGGGCGTTAATTCTTTCTCTACTTCTTTCTCTACTTCTTTCTCTTCTTCTATCCTGCGTTACCTAAGCGCTTAGCCGGGTACAGATTTTATTTTCCTTCTCTATTCTTTCTTACTTCTTGCACAGTCTTACTTCTCTACTTCTATAATTCTTTCTACTCTACGTACTCTTCTTTTTGTAAGATAGACTACGCGCCTCGAACTTGCTATATAAATTCTTGGCTTGATCCCTCTGTGCTACATATTCATCTACTCGACGCTCTTCGTCTGCAACGATGCGGAGATGGAAGCAGACAAATCGGACCATGTAGCTAGTGTCCGTTGCCTGACTCTCGGGGTTCTGCAGTCGCGCCAGCGGCCGTTGATCAATTTCCGTCTGCTGCGCACTACGAAGCCAGCGTCGTGTTTCCTGCGGATGCGTTGCTAAGCCACGAACAGATCTTTCCATCAATTCTTCTGTCAGCTTAGTAGCCAGCTGCAGCTTTGCTTCGTTTCGGTCGGGCAAGCGGGCTTGATAGCCTAGATAAGCCAGATTTCGGCCCTGCAGAAACAACAACCACCCAGTTCTCTTGAACCAGCTAGTTTTGTCCGTCTTTGCAGCCTCATCCATCACTTGCATGTCTTCTTAAAGCTGCTGTTGCACGTCCTGCCATCCGCGGAGTTGCTGCTAAACGACCTGATCTTAATTGAGTTCTGCCCTATTTTCCGTAATACCCAAATCAACAATAAAATATTTCTGCAACCCCCCCCACGGAAGAACGTCTGAACTTTTACAGACTTATACAACGCGCTTTTGTCACCTGTCTATAAAAGTTTGTGCGATTTTTTCTAGTGTTTCCTTATGCTGTCAGTGTTGAGTGTGATAAAGCTGCACGTTGTGCACGTAAACCTATCAAGCGGCGATCCTAGCTCTTCAATCGGCCATGCTGGCGGCTCGGGAAGCGTAATGGTATGCGAATCCGTTCGAGAGAGATGTCTGAATCGCTCAACAATCTCTTTCCGCAGCTTAGCTGGTGTTGCGTGCTGCTCCCGCAGATGCTTATCAAGATTAATCAACCTAGTACAGTGCTCCTTGCATACTAGTACACCAAAATCCTCTAAGAAGCAGAGAATATCGTCGCAATTGTCCAGCGACATTAGTTTCGGTGTGCGGCGCGGGGGCGGGCTGCTGCTGCTATTGTCTGCTCCCTGCGGTGCGGGCGCGCGGCTGTCCTAGATTGGTAGCTCTATTGTTGAAGAAACCCTAATTAGTACAAAACTCGCTGCAAGTCGCTGCAAAGCTGGGGATAGATAGTTAAGACATGCGCGAACTAAGTTTGTATGAGACAAAAGTTGTTTTGAGCAGTGCAATGCCCGCGGATTAGGGGGTCGAAGATGGACGGATCGCGGGGTACGACAAGCCTAATTCAGCTAAGAAACCCTACACGAG
>NW_025763605.1:0-9450 GCF_020736505.1 Alternaria rosae
GATCCTAGCGTACCCGTTCAAAGGAGACAAGATGGCACCACTGACAGGCCATCCAAACCAAATACCCTCTCATCGTACATCGTGCCATGTCATTGGTCTGGGGGGGTACATCACCTTATCCACAACCCGAAGCAGACAGCATCATAGTGTAAAATTCCATCCTTACTTCGCTATGCTCCATTAACCGACTGCGCAGTACGTGTACTTATCCCTAGCCTATTCCGTTACGGCTCTTGTTCCATCAGGTGTATAAACGTTACTGCGCTTTGGTGTTGTTGTTGATGTTATTCGAGGTTGCCTCCAACACGCCGTTGGCATAGCTGCAGCATGTGGACTCCAGCCACATACTGTTGAACATGCAATGCAGCAGCGGGCTGTGTGACAAGTTCATGCTTTTGCTCTGCTTAGCGCCGTTTCTCGTAGGTTGGTAGGCTGTCAAAGGCTGAGAAATCGATGCACATAGATGAGCGCGGCCAGTTGAAGGGAGGCGTGGGGTCCACGACTGGTAGACGCATGCCAGCAGTGGCGATGTCTCAGCCTTCTCTTTACCAATAGATGAACTCACTATCGCCCTGGCAGCACTCTCTTCATTCTTGATAATTCCAACCATTCTATTCAATCCAGTCGCTTCCACCAGATTTTGGGGTTATGGATTACCGCGACGGCGTTCGAAGCGTCCATACCGCCTTCCAGGACCTCAAGCGAGACCTTAAATCAACACGATGGCTGCGAGGACTAGGCTGGTTCTTTGGGGCCATCTGGATTCTCGGTCTTGCAGGCACTCTGGTATTAGTCGCCGTCGGAGCGGTGTGGCTGTTTCGCTCTGACCTCGAGGCTTGCCAAGCGGACGGCAGTTTTCGTCTGGATCCAAGGACTTATAGCATGTGGTCGTTCTCTGGCTTTTTCCAAGTTACGTTAGGTGGAGGACATCTGACGTTCGCAGTAGCAAAAGCGATTGATATTATATGGGACGTTGTAAGCTGGCCAGAGTTTGAAAGCACGGAATTCGATACTGACAACTGATAGGCCGTGGGCCGTGGAGGTCAACTATTGTTGGCGGTCGTATCATGGCGGGAGTTCGCAAGGTATCTGACAATATGCATGGAAGACAGACCCGTCACCTATCGGCTATTGCGGACGATATTTATCGAGAATGATGCTTCACTATTATCAACATGCCAGACTATCAAGAGTTCCGTTTGGCAGCGCAGACTACGTTCCAAAACCGCCATGGTTTTCATTCTCTCATTTCCTACGCTCATGAGCGCTATGAGTGACTACGACTCCAACGTTGTGTCTCGTGTCCAAGATGGCGAGGATAACCTTGTACCCTTCGACAAGTATTCCCGGCTACTCTACGTAATACACGATGGTTGGAGAATCCAAGAACATGTCATCCCACAGGATGGCAATTACTGGATTATCGACATGGCAAGTCGAAGTGAGCATATTCCTGTCACTGTTTCCCTCAATCTCCGTCTGAGTAGGATCGTTCAATAGCCGAAACATGCAGATGATCCTGTGCTGCGCTCAGAAGAGTATTGTAAACTCCACGCACCATGGAGTGTCGGGACTGAGTGTATCCTGGTAGAAGCTGTGTCTCAATGTAAGACCGTACGTGATCAGTACTGTTTGCCTGTTAAGCAGCCACAGATGTCGAGGACTATGGACTTGGCGGAACCTTGAATGAATCATCTCGATTCATGGACGAGCTTATAACCGCACCCGCTCTCAACATATCTGCATACAAAAGCGAAGCCGAGAGCCTTGGGGGGCAAGACTCCCCCGATCTACTAAGCATCACTTGGGTGAGGGGAAATAAAACGTTTGACCACGCATACATGGAGCTTCACGGAAAGTGTCAGAACACGGGAGTGGGTCGCCATTGAGCCTTGATGTACTGATGTCTTACTGAACGTGTACTATAGGACTACCAATGGTGATTCTCCCTTTTGGAGCTCATTATCTGCCTTGGACTGCTGCTCGCATGGACAGTCGGGATCTATATAATGTGGATCTATACACATTACGCCATCGCGTCCAACAATGGCCACTTCGAAGACGTCCGTGGAGAATATCGCGCAGTTCTCGAATTAACAGCAGCCATGAGGATTGAGCTCGATGTAGAGGACACTGATCTTTCACTGCTTAGGGAGAAGCAGCTCAAAGAAAGGATCGATAAAGAGATCCAGGGTGGCACAATCTTCCACGCTTATCCTGACTCTAGACTGAAAGTTCATAGTATTCGAGAAGGCCTCAAGACTTGGTTCAAGAAAGAGATATGGTGGTTTTCGGCGATGTTGGGTACAAGCCTCTTTTGCTCGACTGGAATGTTGTACCTTTGGCACCGGCACTGGTTCTGGTTATGGCTGTGGGCCTGGGCAGTTTGGGCAGGCCAATTCTGGGCTTTCTGCATAAGCACGACTTTGGGCAGTCGGCTGCTCATTGTTCTGTTTTGCAGCCTTGTGACTGGACTTGCTTTAGGCATTACGGCAGCATTGCGAGGATATATGTTGAGGTAAATAGTGGGCCACGTTTCCAAGTCCCTCTTCTATGGTCGGGTACCTTGAGTGATACATCACCTTATCCATGACCCAAGGCATGCATGATGACGGTGCAAAACGCGATGTTTACTACGCTATACTCCGTAAAATGACTAGACAGCAGTACATGTACTGGCCCCTAGCCCGCTATTTTACACTTCTGCCTTTACGGCCGTAGAACTCCCATAACCTTTAACCCTCAGAATACGCCAGACGCTCCGCTCGAAAGAAATACCACTCCATCTCAATTCACCTGACCTTTGCTCTGTGCGGATGCAAGGCTTTGGTCAGTTGCATAGCGGGAACCGTCCTCCTCTTCCGAGTACAGAGTCTGATCGCCTTTACCGCCCATCTCGACGAATTCGTTAGGATTTCGCTCATCGGCAGGCCTTACCTCTGCAGCCCCTTGGGTCTTGCCGTTCATCTTCGTACCGTTCTCAACTCCATTCTTTGCGTAAACCTTGACGGGCTCTTGGCCTTCAGCGGCGTTGATGACACGAGTGACCTTAACATCGTTAATGCTACTAAGCATAGTGCGCTCCCGTTGTATCTTGCGCTTGGAGAAATCGAGCTTGGATATGGCCCCCGTGAGACCGTCTGTGCTATCGGTGACGCTTATTCTGTCTTGCGTAGTCCACGGGTGCTGCAGGCATTCATCAATTGATATCCGTTTCTCAACATCGACTGTGAGCATCTTGTCGATGAGATCCAGCGCGGGGTCGCCAACGGAATCCCAGTACGGTGACGGATAGTCGAAGCGGCCCATTTTGATCTGTTGTGATAGTGTGTATGGGTTCTCCTCACTGTACAGCTCGTCTGAGAATGGAGGGAACCCACACAGGCAGATGTACAGTACGACGCCTAATGACCAAACGTCCACAGCTCTGGTGTAGCGACGGTGGTTGGAATTTTCCAGAATTTCAGGCGCAACGTCTGAAAAACATTAGCATACTGTCGTACTTTGGAATAGGACAACATACATGACGGAGTTCCACACAGTGTGGTTGTGAAGGATTCTTCGCCGATAATTTTGGCAAGACCAAAATCAGCTAACTTGATCGACAGATCCTTATCTGTAAGCAATATGTTCTCGGGCTTGATATCTCTGTGTACAATGTTGCGCTCATGCTGACATGTGTTAGCGTTGAACCAGAAGGAAATATGAGAACTTACCAAGTACTTAACCGACTGGAACAATTGCACGAATACCTTGCGTGCCTCCGCCTCGGTCAATTTGTTTCATGACGATCCAGTTGAACAGTTCGCCCTCAGTCGCGAGCTCGAGCACCAGGTAGACACCATCATCCTCATCGAACGTGTCCTTGAGACAGAGCAGCGCCGGATGGACACTCATCAGCACGGCGATCTCTTGCTGCAGACCCTCGACCTTGGACTTTTCGCCAGGACCAGAACGCTTCTCGAATTTCTTCACTGCGTACCGTACGCCTGTCGCTTTCTCTGCGCAGAGGTATACTGAAGCAAAATGTCCCTTGCCTAACTGCTCCTGCATAGTGTATTGTTGTCGAAACCGGTGGGTGTTGCGCTTCAACGGGTACCTGAAGACATAGCGGGCTTGGTCCAAGATGGCAATCTCGTCACCTTCGCGCAGCTCGCGTCGCTTGTTCCGTCCAACGAAGATGTCGTTGACAAATGTTCCGTTTCCAGACAAGTCTTCGAGTACAGCGACAACATCGCCGCCCTTCTTCTCCGTGAAGAGCAGACAGTGCCGGTTTGATACGGTAGGTGAACTGAGGACTCGATCTGTGGCATGGTCAGACAAGCATTCTTGGGCAAGGACTGTTTCCGCGACTTACCACACTCTCTGTGGCGACCGATGAGGTAGCCACCTGCTGGTACACCGTGCTCCTGCTTCTCCTGCTCGTATTTGTCCTCCTGCTTTTTGTACTCTTCTTTGCTTACCCGCTCTGTTCCTTCGGTCTGGCCAACGAGTGCCTGAGGGACCGGACAGGCTTGTCGCCGGCGCAATACTAGCACGTCTTTGTCCCGGCCATCCATAGGCACCAGGTAGCCCCAGACTTCCTCTTCCTCTTCATCTTCTACGGCGTACGTCCGGCTGTCGGGCGGGTAGACAAACTGGGAGAAGGGCTGGGTGTCGGATGGGGGCGACGAGAGACCACCGCGTGCCTGGCTTGGCTTGCTAGGCGGGGGACTCTGTGTACCTTCTTTGTAGCCTTCCGAAGCGTCTCCGGTGGATTCCTTGTGGGTTACAGGCGAAGGCAACGGTCCCTGCTTAAGACGGCCGTTGGGAGGCGGCGACAGGCGCGAGTGGCGAGTGCGCTTTGGTTCGGCCTCTTCGCCCTGCGAGTACTACAGCAATTGAAGCGTCAGCGCCCGCTCCCAGTCACATACTTGGCAGCATAACGGCTACATACGCGGTTTCGCTTGAGCTGGCTTTTCTCAGTCTGGGCCGGCATCCTGACAACAAGGGCGAGTAGTGGAGTCGAGACGGAGATGGCGACGGAGACGGGGTCAATGCTGGCGCGTGTATGACTGTGTCTAGATAGGCAGCATAGTGTTGCGAATGATGGAAACGAGTAGTAAGGGCGGGAGAGTCTGGGCCGCTAAGCTGTACTGAGATTGAACGTCCGCACGCCCTCGAGACTTGAACGATGTTGCAGGCAGCCAAGCCCTGGAGCCGGGGAAGTCGCGTCCCACCCCTGCCGATTTGCGCGTGGCGAGCCTGCCGCCCTGTTGAGTGGTCCGGAACGACGTACCGGCTACACCTATACGCTGCCCACTTTGTCAACCTGCAACCTGCGTCAACTGCCACCCATGAACTGTATCCGAGTCACCCTATGACAGCTTCCTCATTTGCATTACTCAGCCCGAACAAATTCACGCAAAAGCATGCTTCCAGGTTTTCCTCACCTCGACGCAATTGAGTTTGAGCAGGCCTGCGATGCGCTGCAGCGATGCTTTCAGCTGAGAGGTAGCGCGCAGCACGAGTGGCTTTCCGTGGAGAAGAGGCACCGAAATGGGTCCGTATATCTCAACATTACCACCCATCTGCCGCTCCATGCAGATCGACCTGCGGTGCATGATCGGGACGCTATTGAAGAGAATGAAGTAGTGGACGACGACGAGGTGGGTGATGCCAGGGCCCTGATCTGCCGATACGAGCTCAGTTCAGGTAGGAAGCTCTTCGCGATGCCGTAGCACCCCAGCCAGTTGTAGACTACGACATTGTCCTATCGGATGTCTATCGCATGCCCGTCTTGTACATCAGCATTCGTGACCCTCAGCACCGGTATCCGCCGACAATGACTACGTTGTACGAGCACTTGGTCCCGCCGCAGTTCAAAGCTCAAACAGAGAATGCTGGTGTCATTGGAGGCATTACTATCACTGTGAGAAGTGTGATCCCATGTGTTGGATTCAACTAACCATCGCAGGAGCACCCGCTAACCAACAGACCTGTGTTCTTCATCCATCCATGTCAGACGGCTGATGTGATGGAGGCCAGTGTCGAGAGCGTTATATCAGCAGATAAGTATATGACCATATGGATAGGGGCCATGGGAAAGTCCGTTGGTCTGAACATGCCGCTACAACTAGCAATGCCAAACGATACTTAACATTGACATGCCTGATTTATGATTGGTGCCACCATATAATACAACTACAACCGCATCCGCACGCTTGCCTTCTCCAGCTCGCCAATGTTCCCCATACCCGCCAAACTCCACTTCTCCGCTACGAAGCCCTCGTTGACTTGGTGTCGCAACATGCCGCTTTCGGCATAGTACTCCATGATTGATCTGGCCTCTTCCTTGGTCAGCCCGCCAACGTTATAATATCAGCTCCATGGACGATGGTGGCATCTGGGGTCGAGTCGCTAGGGAGTCCTGCGACCATGACGCGCACGTCTACGCTCTTGTAGGGGTTCCATTACTGGACGTAGCTTCGGACTTTTGACGGGCGACCGCTTTCGAGCGAGTGGTACATCGCTGTGTAGGCGGGGGGCGTTCGATCTTTTGTTAGCGCGCCGAGCACCACGCCGCCGTTGGGTAATTTCTTTGGCCTGAAAGATGATCGACGAAATGGCGGACAAGAGTCAGGTCGTGGGCGTGGATAGGCTTTACTTCCGCAGACATGTACTCGGAGTGGCGCATAACATGCGATAGGCCGTCGAGTGCAAGCAGGATTTGTGGACGGCCTGGTAGAGATAGCTCATTCCATAACGCAACAAACACTGGCCATGATGCTTCGGGATTGGCCATACCAAGCGCCGCCAGCTCTTTCAGTGTAGCGCCCGCAGGAAGTGGCAGAGGCAGTTCAGGCTGCGTGCTAAGTTTTGTGGCTGCGAGGAATGCTCCGTTGGACATGAGGATTTGCTGGAGGAGATTCGCCGTGTATGTATCTTGAGTGTACTGCATCGGTTCTGAGTTGGGAAGAGGCGCATAGTCGGTATGCGCGTTGACGAGGGTCTGGGCTGAGATTTGTTAGTGGCTTGTCTCTGCCTCGAAATCACAGTCCATACCTTCTGGTAGGTTGATCACAAACCAGTCCCGTAGAAAACCCATAGTCAGACCCTGAAGTACCAATGTGCTCTTCCCGCTCATTCTTTGCCCGCACAGTATCCGTCTTATTGTCTTCTTGGAGCTCTCGGCCTCTTTGAACAGCCTCGCGAGTTCAATCGCCTCCTTTCTCATCAACACGGCTGGTCGGCGGAACAGACCCCATCCCTGGGTTGTTTTGAATGCCTCGACGGCTCGCAGCGCATCCACTACAGTCTCTTGTGGTAGCCCCATAACCTTGCCCTCATTCTGTTCGCTGAGGACATTGTCCTTGGTGAGGTCCCGCAGCGAAGATACTTCGAGTGCGTTGTCGTTGCTCAGAACGATGCGCTTCCGTTGGGCTTTCCGCTCGCCTTGGGCTGGCCGCTTGCCCGAGTCACCTCCTGATGCTCCTCTCCCCTTCTTCGTGTTCAGAGACTTGACACCCTTCTTGGGGGCGGCGGTCATGCCCTTCTTCTTGGGTCCAACCACAGCATAGCGGGCGGACGACGTGGAAAGCAGCAGGCTATCGGGGGCGTAGCACGCGCGGTGCAATGCATCCATGGGCGGCGGCATCAAGCGACAGCTGCGAGAAGCTCCGGAAACATGTGGAAGGCGGCATGACGGGTGGTCGAGGCTCTGGCCCTCCGCAATGGGCGAATTGGCGATGCTAGAGACGAATTCTGTGATGGTCGCAGCCTCGGGAGTCCGCCGCTCGTGCACGGACTCGAAATTTATTCTGAACTTTTGGCAGCAGGCGCGCAGAGCGAAATTCTACCAAAACCACTCGACCCTCGCAAAATGTCAGACACAGAAATGGACGGCGGCGTCGCGCTCGGTGGCACTTCGCCCACGCATTCCCAGCTCGCCGATGAAATCAACGGAGGCGCCATGGACGTCAAGTCCAACGGCGCACCTTCCGTCGCAGACTCGACCGTCTCCAGCCGACTGTACGTCGCATGCTTGCTTTGTCCTCTACTACACCGTTGCTTACTCAACAAAGACCCATTACTGTGAACAAGCCCACGCCCTTCACCTTTGACCTGGGAAACCTGCTCGCAAACGACCCCAACCCCGTCCCCGCCGGCGCCGACGAAGCAACCCTCACTGCCACTGCCCGCGATGCCGCTCAAGCCCTCATCAACCAGCTCCTCTCGACCTGCGAAATCAAGTCAAACTCAGAGGGCGTCCACCTCGTCCTCCCTGCGCCGACAACACCCCTCCCCCGCGAGAAGCCTATTCCCGAAGCCAAGGAGCCCACCAAGTGGGATAAGTTTGCTGCGAAGAAGGGCATCAAGAACAAGAAGCGCGACACTAAGCTGGCCTACGACGAGGCTACGGGCGACTGGGTACCCAAGTGGGGTTACAAGGGCAAGAACAAGGCGGGCGAGAACGACTGGCTGGTCGAGGTTGACGAGAAGAAGGAAGCCAAGACCGGTGAGGCTCACGACCAGAGGGCGGATAATCGGAAAGAGCGGAAGGAGAGGATGCGGCGCAACGAGAGGAAGGAACGGGCGAACAGCGTCAAGTCTCGAAAGGTTGGTGCGTGAGCTGGAGCACTTGACCTTTATCTGAGAGAGGTCAATTTATAAAACGACATGCATTGGGCGGCGTTAATCTTACGGCATGTATTCGACTTGTGGGCGCAGGGCTAAAAGCTTGCGAACTTGCACTTTATTGATTCTTTCCGAGGCTGCAACATTGTCTCCCAGATACCATGAGTAACCACGCCGTCGAATATACTATTTCTGCACTTTATCCAGCCACGGATCTACCAACCAAGTGCGTTTGAGTCGGAACTTTGAAAGCTTACTTCAACAAGCTAGCGTTCAGAAGTTCTGATAGTGCCATGTCTATTGTGACGCGACTAGAGTCCGTTCTAATATTCTACCCAAGCCTCAACTCTACATTTTAGAGAGTATATAAGAAATCCGGCCGCTGGTCCCCCATCTCCTCAATCTCTTTTTCACTCTTACCCTCAATCCAGTGGTCCCTTGCTCCCTGCCTCCTTTTCTTGTTCTCCCACGCAAGCAGAAATCGGGTCACAATACTCCCGCCAAGCAGCCACAGCGTCAGATATGCCAGAACTACACCATGTCCCAGGAAATAGCGCGGCTTATCCCTACTGCGGTAGATGTTCGACGAAACGACGCCATTGATGTTGCCCCAGCCTATCACAAAGCCAAGGGTGACGCCACGCTTGTACACGCCCTCGACGTTGTTGGCGGCCCAGGATATAGTATTCGCTATTGTTGCTAGTGGAAATTGTTAGAACCAAGCGATCCATGCTGCTAGATGAGTTCACTTACGATAGATACCCACAGCTCCCAAGAATGTACCCGCGTACTGAACATTCGGACTTGCAGATCCGAAGAAGGCAACATGCAAAG
>NW_025763606.1:0-8745 GCF_020736505.1 Alternaria rosae
TACCTTGCACACAGAGCTTGCCCTTAGCTCCTAACAACGCTCCGATTGGATTGGCCAATGGAAAGCAAAAACTAGTACGCAGATCCTCAATGCCTGCCGAAGCTACATCGCGTCGGTTACCTTTGCACCGGGAGTCACAACTCTACCGGCTATCCCTCCTCCACCTTCCGAACATGAAGTTCTTGTTGTTTTTGTACGGACGATCATACTACTTATAACTGCGGTCCGGTCGCATTGTGATCGAAAGGCTTGTGAAATCCACCTTGCACGGAAGCAGCGATGAATCTCTTTCAGCGTCTTGCGATTGTGACAACTCTTGTCAACACGTTGACAACTGCGTAAGCCTCTAGAAATACATACAAAAGACCGTTGACTTACAATCATAGCTTTGTGAATTATGGCTCGATTGCACCTAAATCATACCTACAGCAATCCACGCCTTCATCATCTGGCTTGCAGCCATGGACGAATGCTACCCTGATTCTATCGCCAGCCAGCCCGCTTGTTACACTCGACTATGGTACCGAAGTAGCTGGCTTCCCGTTCTTCTATGTTTCATCAAATTCTGGAACAGTACAAATCGAAGTAAAGTACAGCGAAGAATACCGCGGCGTGGAAGAGCCATTCTCAGATGGGCCTTGGACATTCTCGAACGGACTATCCAACTCTTTCCGAGTAGAAACTTTCAACGTCACGAACACGGGATACATTGAGAGCTTCTTCGTTCAAGGAGGCCAGCGATGGCAGACCGCACGGTTGATCACGAATGGCTCCGTCACCATCGACAATCTAGGATTTCGTGCAACAAGCTCGAACTTGTACGCCGAAATGCTACCAGGCCGCTTACAGACATCCGATAAGACTTTAAATCGCGTCCTAGACCTCGGAGGTCGCGTCGCTCAAGTAGCATGCATAGATGCTGGTAATGCACCATCTACGTGGGAGATCACAAAAGAAGGAGCATATATTCGGGGCCAAACCAGTGCGCAATCTTCTCTAGGAGTCGACGCAGTCAATTACACACTCGAATTCGACGTAAAGATCGCCCGCGGCGGCGCTGGCTGGAGAGTAGCAAGTGCAATGCAACCACTCGGGCCTTACTTCGTGCTTACATCCGAATACCCTGAGCGGGATACCTTCGCAAACACAAACCGGACCCTCTTACCTTCAAACACACTGGCGTTCACTAGTGGATGGAGTCTAGTAAACCAGAGCACACTAGCTGTGCCAGAAGCCCAGTACTTCACTATCAACACAACCATCAAGGAAAACACGTGGTATCGCATGAGCACATCGATTGAGGAGACTGGATATCGGGTGGGCCTAAACGGAACCGATATTGCGTTCGTACCTTTACCTCCACCAGCAGCCCCAGGGAACTTTGGCACTCCCTCTCGATACCAAGGTACATGGGGCTTCGGCGGCATGCAGGACCAGATCGCGTATTACAAAGACGTGACTGTCACACTGTTTTTTTTTTTTTTCTTTTTTTTTTTTTTTTTTTTTTTTTCTGCGGAAACGGCACCATTATATATCGCAATCCCCTGACAAGCGAAGATACCTTGGCCGAGTATCAAGTCGCACCTCTCGAACACTCAGTCTGCCTTGATGGTGCCAAACGGGATCGACTGGTCTGGACAGGAGACTTCTATCACACTGTGCGTGTCGTCTCAACTTCGACTGCTCGATTTGACTACCTCTTGGGCACTATTGTATACGCGCTAAGCTTTCAGCTCGGTGAAGGTCCGTATGCTGGCTTCACTCAGATCTCTACCAACCTTGGAGCCCGACCCCAGTACAAAGAAGCAAATATTGCAAATTACGCTGGGTTGGTAGACTACCAAGACCTGTTCTTAGCAGGCATTGGCCGATACTTCCGCTACACTGGAGACTGTGACGGGCTAAAACCTCACTGGGATCAGATTAAGAGACTTGCCACTGCGAGACTGGCTTTCATCGATCCCACATCTGGTCTCATTGGAGGTTCTCCAGAGGTGCCATACCCATTCAGCTTCCTCGGGCCAGCCAACGGTAGTGCAACGACTGGCCTCTTTGCTTATATGCTAGAGGAGATTGCGCCAGTTGCACTTGCGATCGGAGACGAAGAGGCTTCGACATATTACTCCCAAACGGCAAGCAGATTGCGCAAGGCCCTCAATCATGAGCTATGGAACGATCAGCTCGGAACATACTCACTCTCGACCACCGACCGAGGCAACTTCTCTTTGACTGGTATCGCCTGGGCGATCCTATCTGGTGCAGCCAACGATACCCAAGCAGCATCCTCCATTGCCAAGCTTGAGGAACTTCGTTTCGCAGTAGGCTACAAAACCACCTCGAGTGACTTGGAGACAGACGACTACCAGCTTGCTCCCAATCCATCAGGATTCCTGTTGGAAGCGCTGTTCAAGTCAAGGCGTGACTTCGGAGTAAACAGCACATCTGCCATCAAGCACCTACTCGACAACCTGTGGGGTAGCATGGTCAGCCAGGACAAGTTCTACTCTGGCGCGAGTTGGGAATACGTAAAGCCTGATGGTTCTCCTGGTATTGATCTTTTTACCAGCTTGGCACATCCATGGGGTGCAGCTCCAACGTATGTACTGCCAGAGTACCTTCTTGGCGTCATTACAAACTCTCCCGGGTACGGAACGGTTGTTATCACTCCCATGATAGGGTTCTTGAACCTGTCTGAAGTCAACGGGACGGTACCGACGCCCAATGGGCCGATCAAGGTGGCGTGGGCGTTGAGCGGCACGAACGTTGCTTTCACGGTTGTTGTACCGACTGGTACGACGGCTGCGCTACAGTTGCCAGCTGGCGCGACTGTGATTGGCAGGAGCTTGCGCAACGGAAAGCTTGATCTGTCTTGTGGAATGACGGAATTGAGAATAGATACAAAAGTATAACTATAATTCCATTCGGGCGAGAGCCTATCCTACACCTCTAGTCTTCCGGCTCCGTGTACTGACTTCGATCCGGCTCCTTGTTGCTAAACTGCGGGCGCTGGTACATGATTGCTTTCTCGTCGAACCGCCAATTTGTCCACATTGAATTCTGTACCCTGTCCGTCGAACAACAACTATGAGTATTACGGTGGTGCTATCCTTTGGTCTCCTCGTAAGGTCAATCGGGCTTGGGACGATGAAGCAGTTCGACAACAACAACAGCAACAACAAGAACAACTTCAGAAAGCTAACAGATCTCATATGAAGGAGCAAACTCGGTTGTACGAGCTTTATCAAGTTCAGGAGAAGCGTGTTGAGAGAGAGAGAGACTCAAGGAGGTGAGGGAGAAGGAGAGAGCCGCCAAGGAGGCTGAAAAGGAGCGCCAGAAAGCAGCTCGCGACGTTGAAGAAGCTATACAACTGTCCCAAACGGGTAAGCGCAAGGTCTCGCAAGCCTGGAAGCCCCCCAGAAAGCGTCAGAAACGTGCTGTTGTTGTTCCATCTCATGTTCAAGCTGAGGAGGCTGCATTAGCCGCCCCAGCGCGTACCACCCGCCTTGGCCGCAAAACCACGCTACCAAGTAAATATAAGTAGCACAAGTTGATCGCAATGATATAATCAGTACAGCTCTACAAGATCTCGCATCAATAGCTATTGTTGGTGGTGATACAGCCTCATTTTTCCAGTTATTCATGTTGTTGAGGTGATCGTCGCTCGCACATGATCATCGCGCGCACAGACACAGTAGCACTCACGTTACTAGACCATTCCGATCACTGGTTAGAACTTCACTCTCTTCTGCGTGCTGAATATCAAATTTTACTGTTGAACTGTCTGCTAAGTCTGCTCATCGCAGTATAATGCCCTATTTAGGGCAATAGTTCACATATGCCAAGATGATTGGAAGATTACTGCTGTTAACTAGGCCTCCAACCGCTTCTGTAACGTGCTCGGGGCTTATTGCCAAATCTAGCAAGACAGTCGCAGCAATGACAGCTAAGCCCCGAGCACGTTACAGAAGCGGTTGGAGGCCTAGTTAACAGCAGTAATCTTCCAATCATCTTGGCACGCAAATCCGGTCGGCACGGTAGTTCCGCCAACACGAGCCAAATGGAAGCGGTAAGGATTAGCTAGGTAGCGCCTGATATAGGATGATACATAGATGATAGCCATATCTGGTACAGTGCTGACCAAAATCGGGTTTCCGGTTCGCGCCACGCCGGTTGTTCATGGCGCACGGCCGTTCTGCAAGGTACTTACCTAACAGGTGCTAGCGCCGCGTAGGTCAATTCATTCACTGTGTATAATCTCACTCCAGCTTTACTCCCCTGTTCGATCGCAGTCGTCGACAAAATCTTGGAACCTAGTGGATCGTGGTATTGCCTCTATTAATCAAGTGTATTTTCCTTAATCTCAAAGGCACTTAGTCTGTCATTGTGTACATTCCGAGTGTTTCCAGGTTAGGAGCGAGTTGAGTGGCATGGTAGAAGCACCTAGCATGCTTACGTGGTCTTGTATCGTATTATGCTTTAACTAGCCCAGACGAGTGTGTAATCTAGTCGTTAGTCTCAAGCAAAGCGTCTTGGCCACTTCTTCTGCCAGAGCAAGTTACTTCAGTGTTCTTTATATAAGACACTGCAGCATCAGCATCTCTATAAGTCGTTAAGGTTCCCCCTTCAAATCATCAGACGCCAGGTCATCAACATCAACAAGCACCCACTATTCAGATTCAGTTCTACTACTCGTTTTATTGCAATATTGCTCACAATGAAGCCCTCGACCTACCTCCTATTCGCTGTTAACTACCTCGGCTTGGCCTCCGCTGCCTCCATCGCCAACCCCGACGACAGCTTACAGCCTATAGAGAAGCGAGCTTGCTTCCAAACTGGGTCAACTTATGGCGGCAATAAAGACGACGCCTTGAAAGCAGCCCGAACAGCCTGCAACAGTGCCCTTAGGGGCACATACAACAAACGCGAAACCCGCGTCAAGTGCTACAACATTGGCAACAATAAGCACGTGAAGCTCACCGTCGGCCTTACAGGCCCTAATGCCGGCTCGCAACGCAACATTGGGAGCGACGAGTGTTACAATGGCCTTGCGGGTCGGATCGAAAGTTGCCCTAAGGGTGATGATAAAACCTACGGGAATTGGCGCTACAGGCAAGTGCTTCTATATTAGCTCTGCGTTACGCAACTCTTATTAATGTGACTAATTATTGTAGGGCTGATCCGAACAACGGTCCATGCTAATGTCATGAAGTGCTATTGTACCGGTGTGCGGGTGAACGCCCTGCACGTGATCGAGTCTGTGCGCAACCCAGATTTCGGAGGCATAAGATGGCTTTCAACACCCCAGTGCCGCAGGACACCAACCTTACAAGCGATTAGTTATCTTCTTGTTTTCTTAGCATACAGAATCTCCACACAATAAGACTTGTTCTTACCAAACACTCCGTACCTTATGCGCCTGCCTGCCCGGTGCAAGGTCTTATGCTTTACTGGATATTATGTCTTCTCTCTGCCCTACACCTATACACTATTGGCCCCAGACGCTTTCAAACACGACTAAATATGCATAACTTTTACGCACTGGTGGTTGTAAATGCTCTATTATAGTGCGAGAAATGCGTGTGTAAGAGGGGTTTAGTGAGCTTGTAGTCTATACACTTACTTTCTGGATGTGTAGGCTACCTATACAAAGGAGATCGACAGAAAACTTTATAGATCTACCTTAGGAAGTGATTAAAAAATAAAACACTCTAAGTTACTAGCTATGGCTATCCACGCATAAAAGACCTAATTGTGGTAGAGCTCAATACGTGCGAAGTCATTCACAGAAGTGGATAACAGCGGACTAACGTGCCTATTGTGCCGTAATCTCTAACCCTACGAGGCTTACTGTAGCTATGTTAAAACCGTTACCTATCTTACGTACGTACCAAACGCTAAGACGGGGAATTAATTACGGAGCGTAGTCCATAGAAGCTAAAGTCGATATGCTATACGTTTCCTTGCAAGAAGCGCGTTATCCAGGCGCGACTCACGGGCTCGTTAGCAATCGAGGACGCGTAATTTATACCAACTATCTTGTTAGAAGCAGCTCTGTTAGGGATAGGTCTTTAATATACTGTACAAGCTTAGCTTCTTGTTGTGAATTGAGTTTCTTCTGGGAGGTGTTCTTCGCTTCCTGCGGGGCTTAACGGCCTTGATGTCTTCGAGCTAACGTACAGTACCGGTAACGTGAGCTATCGTCTTCGCGCCTGCAATCCCCATTTTGCCCAAGGATCTGCGTCTACTCTACATACTCGATAGCTTTAGTAGCTAGCTGTAGCGTGCCTAGAATAGTCTAGATGTTGTCCCGTCTAGATAGGTTAGTGAAGATATAGTTCTAGAGGTGCCTGCGCTTATAGTAGTAGAGAAGAATGTGCGCAACAGTCTATTGTCTCGCTCTACAGTCGCAGCGCGGGCTAGTAACGTGTAGCACTCTTTAGGCAAAGAGAAAGTTATTAAGTCTAATCTTCTCTGTCCGCAGCTGCACTAGCAGCGCGTCTCCCGCTAAGTGCCTCTTGTAGAGCTAGAGTACTTTCTTAGTAGGCGTTAGAGTGTTTTTGTAGATTGCTCGGCCCTTAGTGTTCTTACGCTACTTTGCTATCTATGCCTGTCTAGCTTGTATGCTGCACTATCTCTTTATAGTCAACCTTATAGTGACTCGCTAGAGAGACGCATCTACTGGCAAGCTTCTGCGGCCGTCTTCTCTCTATCTAGTAGCCTTCTTAGCCGCTTTGTTGACAGCCTTGTTTCTAGGTATACCAAAGTGGGCTAGTATCTATTAGACAGTTACTGTCTGTCTATTGTCCTAGAGCTTCTAGACCTATCGCGCGACGTCTGCAAGGATGTAGGCGCCTAATTGTTCTTCCGCCTTAGCGATAGACTAGACAGCGGCCTAGTTATCTGTGTATATAGCAACGTCTTGTTGCGCACTGTTTTAGCTCGCATACTCTTAAGCAATCTGCAGTACTAGGCTAATGCCTTGTAGTTCTACTACATATACTGTTAACTCTGTGTCTAAACCTATGTGTACAGATCGTGCCTATTATGTAAGCGGCCACAGTGCTGCAGAGCCTCTCTCGCCCTTGTTGCTGCTCCCATCTGTATAGATGCTAAGGCTGTCTTCCTTTACGTGTTCTTTGTCGTGTCGCGCCCGTGCTTCCTCAGCGTCGGTCGCGTTAATGTAAGTGGTTGGACCCTATCTCCAGGGCGGCGTAAGGAAGCACGGAATCTGCTCTTGCCTGTCGAAGTCTTCAGTTCGCATGCTCGTTATGTCGCTGTAAACCTTCTGCTATGAGCTAGTGTGTCTGCGAGTCTTGTCTGCGACTGTCGGCTTTGCTGTGTTTGCCTAAAATCCTAAGGTGGCTGCGATGTTCTTGCTCGAGAGTAGGCGAACGACAGTGTCTGCGTTGTGCTTCCATTTATGCTGCTCGATGGGAAGGAGAAATGTGCCGCTCTTGATGTAGCTTTGTATGCCCCGCTGATGACCTAACCAATATAAGGCGCGGTTCGGACACTAACCAACATGAGGAGGCGAATCAGGCCTAACCAATATGAGGAGACGAATCAGGCCTAACTAATATGAGGAGACGAATCAGGCCTAGTATATGATGCCCCGTGGTATCGACCCCTGATTCTTCCATGTCAGGGAATCGTGCATCCTGCCCCAAAAACGCGTTCATGCAACGCGTTCGTGCAACGCGAATCAGGTGCTGATTCTCTAGAGATACATGGCTAAATCCACTCAGCCCTCACTCCAATTCTTCTGGCTCTAGTTGGTTCACATGTTTCGTGGAGGCGTCAGGCGAGGGCTGCAGCTAGGTTGGTGAGAAAGAAGAAGAAGGCTGAGACAGCTGCTCGCAGGACTGCAAAACGACTCAAAAAGCTCTTAAGACCTCCCAAACATGTGAAAAACACAGTCTCGGGGCTCCTATAAGAGCTACTATAAACAGGAGATCTATCGCGAGGTCGACAGGTGGTGGAGAGCCTAAAGGCGCTGTAGCAGTCGCACCAACTCTCAGGTCACCGCGTAGCCGCAACGTCTCGTCTTCTACACGGCATCAATAACTATATATATAGTAATTACAACCTATAGATATCACCATTAGAAGAAATTCGCGATAATAGCTACAGTGTGAGGCTGTTTTGGTGTTTACGTGGCTCGGTTTGGCTGGGGGGCCGGATTGGCTGTCATTATCAGTAATCCGAAGTGCCGTCGCGCCGGCCTACCGTCTTGGCGCGGGCAATGCCCCGATCGCGTAATACCTAGGCAACAACTACCTTATCTACATAAAAAATAAAGCTATAAAGCTATAGTAAATAGTAGTACTATAAAAACCTAGTATTATAATAATTATATACTTATAAATAATTTGTGCTATTTAGAATTTTTTTAGGCGTTTAGATTAATTATATTTTAGTTTTTTATATTAGAGCTACTATAGTAGCACTACTAGCTTCTACATAAATATACTAATAATAGTATATTTCTAATACTTTTTAGAAGGCTTAGAGGCTTATAAGGCCTTACACTTACTTTTTTAGAATAGTTATAACGTAAAGCACCAGTGAGCCGGCCACCCCAGTGAGCCGGCCACTTTTTCTTGGCATCGCGAACACCATGTACGAACTACAATGCTATCTCAAAAGAAGCCTAACTTATCGTACAACGAAGGCAGAATTGATCTTGCTCTTCAGGCCTATACCTCAGGCCAATTTCAGACCCTGCGACGCGCTGCTGCTGCCTTT
>NW_025763607.1:0-8446 GCF_020736505.1 Alternaria rosae
GTTTGATTGTACGATGGGAATACCCAAGTATTGAAAGACGGGATGCTTCATTTTCCTGAAGCTATGGAACACCCCTTCAAATGCGCGTATTGCATCAGAGCCGACAGATAGCTCTCTCCCACAGAAATCAGTCAGACGAGAGCAGATCTTCCAGGGACTATACTCTTCGTAGTCGTTCTGATTGTCGAAAATTCCTCTTCGCTTGTCGCTGAGGCCTTTGATTATCTCGAAAGCAAGACCAGCTCGACACTCATAGTAGACTTGTTGCTCTGTAAAAACGATACGTCGGGTGGAGAAAAAGCTCTCTTGATACGTCCATGCTCGATGCCACCATCTAGAAGCCTTGATAAGCGTCTGCAGGTCTGGAAGAGTGGATACAAGGCATTGTCCTCCAACCCAGGCACTTGGTTGGGGAGTTCTCGGGGTAGCGCCAACGCCAGGTAAGCCGAAATATGGATCAGTGCCTGCTGCAGCGACTATAGTCACGAACGCATTTTGATATATGAGGTCCATTTGCTGTATCTGGATTTGTTTCTCAACATCGTTGTCTTGGTCGATGCAGTATCTGTCGATCCAAATATATCGAAGACCTAGCAGTTTGCTGGCCTTCAAGGCATCTTCGATAGTGCGTGGCAGGGTCGTGGGAAGTTCGTTATGGACACACCGATCATCGCCAGATCTGCTAGTACCCCACACATAGCTGAGTGCAGAATAATCGTACGTTGGCAATGCTGGCACGATTCGTCGCTGTTCGCAGTCGATCAACTTCAGCTCTTTCGGACTCAAAGCTGATGATTCTACTTGAGTGCACTGCCTCCAGCCTGTGTGCTCTCGACCACAACGCTGTATCCAACCTCGAATAATGTCGAAGTCGATCGAGATTGCATCGATAGATTGCGCTCGCAGTGAATTCACGTGAGGAGCTGTTCTTGACGCGCTTGAACATGCAATGAAGCCGCAAGACGCTCCTTCCTCTTGCGTTGACATTATCAAAGCAAACTCATACTTGGGACCGAGTTCAAACTTGTCTCGGGCCACAGCTAGAACTGTTCCATCCTTAGTGTGGTAGGGATTAGGAGGAAATATACAGTATAGAGCGTAGTTCTTGATGAGAGCGTGGTTCTTGATTAGAGGGCTGCCTTGTATCCTCACCGCATGGAAAAGGCGACATAGTGAGCATGACGACAGCTCAGCTTCTACCCCGAGTTCTCCGAGAGTCATCATTTGCTTCATGTATTGTGTCTCCAGATCGACGAAAAGGCTCTCGACATCAATGGACGAACATCTGGAACAAAGGCTACTCGATTCTTGACGCACTGTTTCGTCACGTGTGTTGGATGTGTCTCCATGGCTCTGATAGTTGGTAGCCGATAGGTCCACAGATTGTTTTCGCTTCCCTGAAGGATCCTCGGATGCACTTGGAACTTGTGCTCGCTCCATGTCGTGATAGGGCCTTTGGAGGACGATTGGGATGGAAGATGGACGGAAGGTGGCACCTGTCTCGTTAACTTCACGGCGCTGGAGTTAAGACACACGGAAACTGTGGAATAGACTTACTTGTTATTCATTCCCTTGCCTGGTCCGCTATTGCCAGTGATGAGACGTGGATGGTGAGAGGTGCGGGGCAGAAGTGCTCTCAAGGCTGCTGCATGCTGGACACCTGCGCCTACCAGCTGGTAAGCGAACTTTAGGTAACCACATGCACGCTGCAGTATCTTGCTTTTGCAACTGCTGTGATTTTTACTTCTACTTCTACAACTACTCTTACAACTATTTCTACACCTCATAATCTTACAATGAGCTGTCTTTACATCAAATCCACTATAACAATCAGCTCACCAAACACTGTGACATAGATAACCTGGTTTTGCAAAGTCGCACTTGCTAGATGAGTCGCTTTATTTGAACGATAAGTTTGCGATGCTGTCGTGACGATGTCATGAATATGAGGCGGCACCAGCTGTCATACATGAGACTCTTTCACGACGGCGTGTGACAAGACGGGCATGCGATACAAGGCCATCAAGTCCAATGCTCGTCAAGACGACGGCAACATTGCGGTGTGTCGATGCAAACTCTAGATGGTCAGGCAGCAACGTCGAAACATCGAAACATCGGCGACGATGACGTACGTATCCGGATTGGACGGTGAGGCTCTGTCATAACAAGGTATAACAAGGATGAACGCTGGACTCCTGATATGACAACCGAAGAAAACCGAAAACTAAAAAGACACGATGAGCGGTGTGGGTGGTTGGTAGAAGGCGGTGACAAAACATTAGGCATACAGGCAAATAGGAACAGGGATATCTCGGCTTCGAATTTTGATCTATTCTAGTCGATAGCCGCGCCTTACAAACAAGGTCGCCGAGGGGATCTTTGGGGATCTTAGGGGAAATTTTGAACTATCCTAGGTGTTGTGGGCGAGATGCGATGGAAGGGGTTGTTGGGGTTGATTGAGTTGTGAAACTAAATGGGCTGAGCGGGATGGGGGGCTGTTGTGGAACGCTAAAAATGCCGGTACTAAGGTGTTTATCTTTCCTTGTAGACAGTGACACGGGAACGAAGAGGAAGGAGATGGGCTATATAGTAATAACATAAGACATTCGGCATCATCGTGTCGCATTATCATGAGAAAGGGATTTGACGGACCAAAAGCAAAGACAAATTTGTTGGAATCAGGGAAGAGGAAAAGGAACGCTAGAATCATAACAAACAAACAAACAAACTTTGCGTTTCCCAACTATTGGGGTTGCGCTGCTCCGTCTTTTACCATTCGCTTCCGAAAGGCTTTGGCCTTGCTCGCTTGGTTTTTGCTCGCTTGTGCATCCAGATGACTTGCGGCGGTGAAGGCTTCGACGACGGCCATGGCGTTGGCCTCTTCTTCCTCGTTGAATGTGATGAGGTCGAGGAATTGGCGGAGGACAATGGAGCCGAGCTTGGCGTGGGCTTGCTCGACGTAGTCGGTGTTGACGGTGTCTGCTGATGTGCGCGCGAGGACGCTCCAGCCATCGGGCTTGAGGGAGGCTTGTCGGGCTAGGAGTCGTTCGCTGGAGGCTAGCAGGATGAAGGCGCGTATTACTGCTTCTTTGTTTGTGATGTTGTTCTCGGGCGATACGTCGAGAACCTCGAGGAAGTCGTCGAGGGATGCGGTGCCTATGAATGTGTGGCGGTGCTTGTACTCCAAATCCCGCTCTTGTTGGATAGCCGAGGTCGGCCCGGTCTTCTTTGGCAGCTTCTTGGGGGTGGATGGGTGGAGGGAGCGGGTGGTCGGGCTGTGGTGGCGGGGGTTCTGGTCCTGCGCGTTGGCGGCTTTGATGGGGAGGCCGAGGGAGATGCGGCGTTGGGGGTGTTGGGGGGCGCTGCGGCTTGGAGGTGTTGGCCTGGAGTTGGAGGAGGCCCTCGTTGGTCTTGGCTCGGAGAGGTAATGATCTAGATGCCCGCTGCGCACTGGCGAGACGTGATTCGATGGTGGGTGTGGAGGGTGTGCGGAGGTGGGAGGGGCGGCGCTTGGTGACGGATACAGCTTCTTCGCTGTCGCCTTTGAGCGAGGGCGACTTGGCGAGGTCGTCGTAGGAGAAGTAGTCGGGCGAGGGGCCGTCTTCCTTTATTCGATCCAGCGAGTAGAGGAGGGGCTCTTCGAAGAGGGTGGCGTCGGTGGAGAGGCCCAGGGCATCGGCTGGATCAATCGCTCTTGTGCGCGGGCTGGCGCGGGGACTGGCAAACTTCAGGCCGTTGACTTCCGGTGGCATGACCCAGTGCTGGACGCCTTGTTGTTGTCGCATTTCGTGCTTGAGCTTGCCCTCGAGGGCGCTTTCCGTGTCGCTCGCCATTGAGAAGCGCCGGGAAGGGGATCGTGAAGGAGTGCCGGGCTGTTGTTGAGTGTCGTACCCCGCATTGCGCAGGGCGTTGAGGATGGAGCTGTCCCCGCGGTCGAGGTAGAGGAGGCCGGTTCTCCACATGGTCGTGGTCGTCGATGAGGGTTCCTGCTGTGTACGAGTAGCCGACGCAACAGTCACCCTCTACAGTCTTGTCGGAGGCGGACAGGGAGGCGCGATGTGCCGCTGCTCTAGCTTTAGTACTTGTTGACAGCATGCGGGTGATCGAGCTGGCCGGCGCTAGCACCCGCTTCACCGCCATTTTTCTCAATTTGGCCCTCCGGTTGAAAAGTCTGTCGCTGCCGTGCCTCTTGCCTCGACTGGGTCTAATGCCTGCATCACGATGCAGCAAGCCTTTTTTCACGTCGTATCGCCCAATCACGCTCACCGTGTCATCGACTTTCGTTGGGCGCTGATTTGCTGTGCAGCCTCAAACATTCCTACACCCTGTACCTGCATCCGATCAGCAGGTTGGAGTGTAGCGTACGTACCCCCAACCATCCCGTATCATCCCGGCAACGGACGAAAGCGTCGAGATCGTGTCCTGCGGCTGGCGTGATCGCGAAGCATTCGACGGCATGACGTGGTAGTGGAGTCGGCATGCTAGCTCCAGTCCCGCAAGGCTGAATATATATCTCCAGAGCGTGGCATGGCCATGATAGCCGCGGGTGGCATGCACGTTTTGCTGCACTGCCTGCAGCTGCCAGCGCAAAGGGTACTGTCGGCCGTCGGAGTGTGTTCGGACATGTTGAGGTTCAACAGAAGGGGGGCGGGGTAAATCGCGACGCTAACATCACGTTTGATCAACATTTCATGTTTCAAGGCGGATATCGGAGTGGAGAGAAGACCACCGAAGTCAGCAGAAGGTCCAGTCACGCGTGCAGTGAGGGAGGCATGAGGGTGTCGTCGCAGCGCATGTGCAGCCCGTGTGATAAGAAGACGTTGTCTACTATCCAACCTCCCACCACATGGGGGCTACATCCTGCACATGGGCAGAGCAGCTGGTGAACGGTACCAAGATTTTCAGTGCAGTGTGCCAAAATCTGCTGGTGTAGTCTGCTGGGTAGTCTGCTGGTGTGGTGGAGTCCAATCACTACTGGCGGGCCTCGCGCGATAAGACGACACCACACCAACACTGTTCTCGGCCCTGGCTAGTGTACCTAACATAAACCTTCTGGATTGTCTTCTGGCCTGTCCTGTTCGTCTCACAGGACTCGACCCCGCAGTGACACAGCTTCGGTTCGCTCGCTTCATGGCCAGCAGTTCGACACCCTGGCTCTCCCACCGTGAGGGTGCCACTATGAGGATGCCGCTATGAGGGTGCTGACAGCGCGCTCTGCACCAGCGATCAAAACACGTCCCTCTCCACTCCACCAATGCACGCGAACCCACCTCCCCACGCCCTCACCGAATCGCATGGTGACGCGTGCCATGCGTGGAGCTCACTTACCCTACGTGGAGTCTCGTTTGGTGACAGGCACACCGCTCGGCGATACTACGACTCCGCTTCTCACGCGTGACGTGTTGTTTATGCGCGTCGAGTGGGCAACAACACAGCGCTTCTTCTTCACTCCTCGCAATCACCACAACACATAAGCAGCAGACGTCTGCGAGAAGAGCGTCTAGAGGGCGTCTGGGTCAAACCGACTTTGATGTCATTCCCATGGTTTGGGAGGGCGTTGTGCAGCGTGGTAGCATGCAGCGTCAACGGCCCGCACCCGCTAGCGAGCCATGTTTTCTTGGCGTAAACAAACCTGGACCGCCGAGGAGCGCCCTCCGCAGCCGAATTATTATGAGGCCATTGGCACGTCGTAGATACTTTGCAACCGTGTTCACAAACCCAATTGCCCTCTGCACAAAGCAAAAATTGATCTCCGCCGTACCCCACCTACACCGCCCCGCCGCCGTTCGCTCCATCTCGAGTCAGTGGAGCTGATGTTTTCTTGCACTGCCTCGCCCGACGACCTCCGCCGGTAGCAATTTCAGCTTCAATCTCCCCACGCAACGATCCCATAACACCTGCACTCGTCGCCCTCGCGGGCCTACCCAACCATGGACGACGGTCCTCCACCTCCGCCGCCTCCGCATGGCGCCAATCCAAAGACCACAGGCGGCAGCCATGCACCTCCCGACCCAGGTCCAAGCGGCGGTCTGCCACCGGGCAACTACGACATCTTCATCATACCGCCGCACTCTTCAGGAGGCGGCTTCATATACCTTCCTAGCATGGGTGTGCAGCAGAACAGCTTCATTGCGGGTGTGCTCAGCACCATCGCGAGCATAGTGCTGTGGAAGGCCGCTGAGCCTTATATGAAGCAATATTTTCTTATAGTCCGACATGGAGTGACGACTGGCGGCAATGGCGTCATACTGCTGGCGGTCTTGATGTTGGTCGCCGGATGGGGCAGTTGGTCAGACGCAAGCAGGGGGTCGCTTTAGCAGTGGCGGAGGCTACAATGGTCGCGGTGGAGGGGAGGGAGCTGGAGCTGGCACACACACACCAGGAGGAAGCTCAAGCTATCAACGAGCGCCTCCACCACCCCTCCAAACGGCGGCTTCCCTGGCAGTCCTCCACCTCACGGCGGATGGGGTGGATACCGCCAGTACGGGGCTGGCTCGCCGCCGCCTCCACCGCAAGACGACGAATCTTCCTTCGACGAAGAAGCTGAGCGGGCCGAAGAGGAGCAGAAACAAGCAGAGGAGAAGGAAAAGCGGCGGCGGAAAGAGAAGAGGAGGAAAAGAAACGGAAAGAGGACGAGGAACGCAAGAAAGCTGAGGAAGCCAAGAAGAAGCAGAAGGAGAGGAGAAGAGAAGAAGAAGCCGAACGCAAGCGCGTTGAAGAGGCAGAGAAGAAGAGAAAAGAAACAGGAAGAGGAGCTTAGGAGGAAACAGAAGAGGATCTCAAGAAGAAGCTCAAAAGAGCTCAAGGAGGCTGAGGAGGCGGAGGCTAAGCGGAAAGAGGAAGAGGAAGAACGCAGGCGTGCTGAAGAAGCCAAGCTGAAAGGCCAAGGCCGAGCGAAGAAGCCCGAAAAGAAGAAGAAGCTCGACAGCAGCGCGAAGCTGAAGAGCAGGGCTGGCCGAGGAAGAGAGAAAGAAGCGTGAAGCTGAGGCACAGAGACTGGCTGAAGAGGGAGAAGAAACGGACGGCAAGAGGAAGCTGAGCGCCAACGCATCGCCGAAGAGGAACGCAAGGCCGAAGAAGAAGAGCGCAAACTCGCCGAAGAGGCTCGGATACGTGCTGAAGAGGAAAAAGAAGAAGAAGGACGAAGAGGACCGCAGACGAGCCTGGGAAGAGCTTAAGCGCGGGAAGAGGCCAGACAGAAGAAGGGAGGCTGAAGAAAAGGCCAAAGCGCAGAGGCAGCCAAAACTCGCCCAAAGCCGAAGAGAGAAGGAGAAGTGGGAGCAGATGCGGAAGCGTGAGCGTGAGCAACGCGAACGTGAAGCCCGCGAGCGCCTCGCCAAAGAGAGAAAGCCCGCAAGGCACAAGAAGCCATTGAGAAGGAAAAAGGCCGAACGAGAGGCGCGAGGCCGCGCGGCGAAGTACGCGCCGCAGTCGAGAAGGAGAGGACGAGAAGCTCGAAGCGAACAACGCGCCAAAGCCGCTGAGGAGGTGCCAAAAAGGCTGAAGCAGAGAAGATTGCAGCCGAAGAGCAGCCGCCAAAGCGAAGGCGAGAGAGCAGAGCAGAAGCTGCTCTTGCCAAAGCAAAGACAGATGCTGAGCGTGCCGAACGCCTCAAAGCAGCTCGTGAGCGAGCTCAAAAGGATCGCGAAGCCCGCGAGGCAAAAACTCAAAGCAGAAGCCGAACGCATCAAGGCCGAAGCTGCCGCCGCTGCAGCCACAGCAGCACTGCCGGACCTCACAGCCCGCCGCTCAACTACGTATGGCAATGTTGGTGGAGGTGAAAGACTGGATCCATATGCTGGAGCAAGAAGCACACCACCGCCGCATCCGTCACCTCAACCCACTCTCCCCCATCAAAGCCACCGTCACACCCAAGAAACCCTACGAACGCCCCACGGCCGCATCGTATCTCGGCTCGAATCCGACGCCGCATCTTTCGCTCCGCCCGAACTGCCACAGGACTGCCCGTTCCACAGCCACACGCTCGAATTCTCTTCCGCGTACTCCGAGTTTCGTACGCGCCTAGCCAGTCTACAACAAGGACGAGTCCGCCTGCGTCGAGAAGTGGACCGTATGCAAAGCCGACCCGAACAAGATTGTTATCAAAGCGGGGTTATATTTGTTCAATGATCTTTTTCCTAAGCCGGTTTGCGCAGTTGGTGAGCAATGTGGGCAAAGTAACAGACGGCTTGATTCTCAAGATACAGTCTGAGGGTTTTTCATCGATGATGATGTTAGGGGGATTCCGCAGCGCGAGTGGGATGTCAAGGCTTGGACGCTGAAGATGGTTGAGGTAGGTCATTCCCATACAACATCCTTGATCTCATGCTAAACAGATACGACAGACGGGGCAAACAACCCACCAAAAAACCTGCACATTCTCCGCGCTCGGCCGCGACGCTGACGGCAAGAAATACGTTTTCTTGATTGACGAAACCGAAAGTTG
>NW_025763608.1:0-8390 GCF_020736505.1 Alternaria rosae
GAAGCGTGCCAGATCATCTAACGATGTCGATGGAATACCAATGTCGGAAGACCGTAATTCGTTGCGAATCAACTGCCAGTTGTTCTTTCCGATATTTAGCTTACTTAGGACTGCTTTGACTGCCGCGCGTTTTGGAAAACTGATTCTGCAGAATTCCATGATCATGTCTAACAGGTCGGCGTGATTCAAGTGGAAACACATCTGCGTTGATCGAAATGAAGGGAACTCATCGATGATCTCATCAACGACCTTGAGAACCTCTGCCTCTTTCAAAGTAAGGTCAAGCGTATCGTATGACAACACATCGAAGTCTGCCTCGCCGTTACTACGTGGAGCACTTCCGGTGTAGTCGTCACGGTAGACATGACCGATTGTGAAAGTCTTCTCTAGGAACGCTCCACCTCGACCGATGCTACGTGCGTACGGCAATGTTAGATCGTAAGGTAGTTGAACCAGGGTTCCAGAGGGGTCGAAAAGTTTGACGACCTTCGTGTCCGCATAATGGTCGGACCAGGGTAGTAGAACTTGACGTTGTATCTCGACAGCGCCGTGGCTCCGAAAGACCATGGCCAATCTGTCCCTCACTAGATTCTGTAGAAGCACATCATTAGCCTTGATCTTCTGGGTAGTCGCGCTCAGATCCCATGCATGGTCTTTTGCTTGCGTATCGGGTTTTTGTGAGAAAAGAGCAGCCATCATCTTTGCGTAGTGTGGCGAGTTTCGATCTGAGAGGGCCTTGAGCGCTTCTTTGACGGCCTCGTCTTCCATCTGAGCAGGCACCTTGCCGCTCCTCAAGAGCTCCGTACACCCGGGCCTCTCTGAAGGGCGATGGCTGATGAGAGACTTGATAATGGTACCCTGCAACGACTTTTCCGGCGTCTCGAATTCTTGTGGAAGATCATGTTTCCTCTCCCGCAACGATCGAATAACTTTGTCGCGCTCCATGGCAGTCCTCAAGGGAAAGCACATCTCGAAGAAGATGATGCCCATGGAGTACATGTCCACCTTGTTGTTATAGTCGCCAATAACGCTAGAACTGAGCTCAGGAGCAACGTAAAGCGCATAGTACCGACACTCCGCGTCATGTCGCCGCCATCCTGTGTACCATTAGAGGACTTTGTATCAGGTCTCTGATATTGGCCACTGGTAGCTCGTCCAAAATCACCAGCTTAGGCACCTTAGCCATATCCGATGAAGACGTTGTCAGGCTTGAGGTCACGATGTTATGATACCGTGGCCATGGATGTGAGGCGAGCCTTCGAGAATTTGCCGGACGGAACAATCTCCAGTATTCGTCTGGATCATCATAAAGTCCGGTACGTAATCAACTCCCGGAGGCTGCGTCTCGCAAAACTCCATTGAATGTACAAGATTGACCTCGAGGACTTTGCAGGTGTTGAGTCGGACATGCGCGTTTCTTGACTGCCGGTGAGAGTGGTCCTTAGACTAGCCTCATCTTCTGTTTCCATTCAGCTTGCTGTATACATAAGGCTCCGTGCCATTCGGTACTTACCTGAGTCGACCAAAGATATCTGCACCAACGTCATCTTCCGACTCTGGCGTCAGACCCCAAATTCGATCTTCGGATATCCACTGGAGCTAATGAAAGTCTAGTCCAAACCGGTGCTCTTTCCATAACCGCCGCCATCGGTCGTGGTGTCCCTGGAGAAACATCCGACCTCCCAGTCAGACTCATCGCCATCTGATGTTGGCCCGAGTCATAGTATCATCTGCTTCAGCCTCTGCCAGCAGATAGTAGCGTACCACACAGCTGTGGTTGAGCCGCGAAAGCAGCATGACTTCCGAAAGAACTTCGCTTAAATGCTGCTGCCGACTTCTGCTTGATCTTCTTGATAGCATAAAGAACGACCGTCGACTTTGTTGCGGGCTTTCACGACTTCGCCGTACCCGCCCTTGCCCAAGCGACCTTGTTCGACACCAAATCATTTGCGTATCGTGAGTACGACGGAACGAGACCAGAGGAAGACTCTCGTCGTAGCCTGTAACCGGTCCCCTAATGAGGTTGAAGAGTTTCTTGAACGTACAGGTGTGGAAGGTCGCTCGTATACATCTACGTCGTCGCGTAAGGAATTCGCACGGGATGAGGTCGAAGCTGAAGGTCGTTTCTTGGGGTCGGGCTTGAAGAATTTGCGCAGAACTTCTTGTAACGGTTCAGAGCAGCCAAGAATATCGGACAGTTCTTTGGGTGAATTGTAACTTCCAGGCACATCGAGTCCGAAGAGCCATCGGAGGAACGTGACCCTAGATCCCATACGTCCGTCTTGCGGGTGTGACGCGCATCCTGAGACAGCTCGGGCGCTATCCAGTAGAACGTCTTAGGGTTTTCGTTGGCTGTTCATCCCAACATAAGCTTCGCAGGTGGTACAGAGAGCCTTGGAAGCTGGCATCGGCTAGCAATAACTGGTGATACCACCCACCGGGCGATCTCTTGAATAAGATATTGTGAGGATGAACGCGCTTATGGACTATACCGTTACGGTGGTAGAAGTCCAGTGCTTCTAATAGCTCGATGGTCCAAACCGCACTTCTCGCAAACCGGTAGGGGGTCCATCATCCGCAAGTCGCTCGCCTAGAGAAACCTTTGTCGGCAGTGGATCCCATAAGGATACCTAATCTCCCCGGATTCCGGAATCGGGTAAATGCTCCACTTTGAAGTCCAACCACCGCCATGATGGCTCCTTGTCGCAATCCGCTTGATCTCCTCCCATCTCGTCTTCAAACTCCATAACTGCCTTTTTCAGCTGTGGGCCAGCAGCAGCGTTCCCGCCACCCACCCGAGCACGTTTTAGCACCAGTGAAGCGTTGCTGTACTTCCGGCCGGTTATAACTAGAAGTTGTTCGGTCAAAGGGCCAGAACGTAAAGGAAGTGGATTCTCAACGCCCATTGCACTGGATAAACGGTATCTTCGTGCTGGATAACGATGGTCCTATCGAAGGAGATTGTAGTTGTTACTCTCCGCGCTGGGAAAGTACGAAGGCGGAGTGTTCGCGGATACACGGTGCTTCTGCGCTTTGCCATCAGGGTCTTTTCGGCGCATTTCGTCACCCACCATCCTGCTGCAAAAGACGCTCCTCCTCAGCCTTCTCTTCGTCACAGCTTCTTCTGCAACTCTTCTTCCTGCTGCTTATTAGATGTTCGACAGCAGCGGCTTCTTGTACTGCTCGCTCAGCATCCAGATTCTCGTAGGTACCGTCCGTCTCGCGGACAGCGATCTCGTCCTCTATATCTCTTGAATGGCAGTCGCAATATCGTAGATCATCACCTCACCTAGCAACTCGCGAGGTCGAGTCTTCAGCAGCCATAGAGCCTATCCCACGTGCTTTTCCTGAGGCTGCCACAATCCTCCAGGGAAAGTTCGGGCAGGGTCTTGGGGTAAGTAGCCGTAGCTTCGCACAAAGCGTGATTGGAGATCTTTTCATTAGAAAAAGACGTCAGCTTGACGCGTAATACGCGATCTGTGTTCTCTTCGCCCTCTGGTCAGCGGATGCCCAGCGACAAGACCCCGGTTTTCTGCACAATTTGAATGCGAAACTTGTACACACCCTAAAGTGTACATTGTCGCAGGTCTCAAGGTCGTGTGGTCGTAGAACCTGAACTGCGAGTCCAACAGCGAGGTTTCTGTACTTACGCTCCATGCTCCTTTGGCTTCTGATTCTTCATAGTCGTCCATAAACACCAGCCTTCAAGACTTCGCGTTCATCTTCTTGTGCTTTCTCGTAGGTTTCGGAGGTTTGCGAGACAGCGAAGGTCGCGGTTCCCCGAGCGGACTTGTTGGCCCCATGCCATCGTCTCCTGGCGTGGATGCATTGTGCGCTGGTTCTTGTCTTTGGTGTTCTTAGCGGTGCCATAGTGGGCTACTGGTGGTTGATTGAATAGGCACGTCATATAGTATGGGTATTGACGGAGGAGACCTAGCAGCCGAAGCTGCTGCCCTTCACACTGCAGACATCTCGATCTTAAAAACATGTAGTGAATGAAAGTGATGAGAATGGCGATACGTAGAGACTTCGTGGCCAGCGCACGTCGAGTAGCGGTCGGTGGGGGCGATATGTTGGCGACGCCCCGCTACCCTTCCTTTCCGCGCCATCCCTGCAGGCGCCAGCAGAGCCGCCGGACGCGACTTCCTCATGTCTGAAGATCGACCAGCAGGCACAACAAACAGCACCGTAACTTCCTTTACCCTGACGATGCCCTAGCAGCTTGTCGCATGCTATTCTGGAGGTGTTTGCGACTCATCTGCGACTGTACGAAGTGCTCGAAAGCGTCCAATCCACCTTCAGCCCTCGTTTTCTGCGAGTAAACAATCCGCCAAACAAACACACGGAAATATCCACACGGCGCATAGCGATCTCCATTCTCCCACAACCCTCTCTTCCCTCCTCCCGCTCCACGACGAGGACACATGCTTCGCCATGTTTTCGTGGATTACTGGCCCGCGCATCACGAACGTGATAGAAGATCTCCAGCCCGGTTTGTCGCACTGAGGTACGCGTCCAAAGACGTACTAATAGTCTTAGAAAACAACTACGAGTCCACCTTCATCGAGCCTCCCGAGACGCCCGCTCATCAGTTCGCCGTCAAAGCTTTCAAGCACGCCATATTTGGAACGCCTGCACCCGAAGAAGCGAAAGATGCCTCGAAGAAGAGCGAGAGGAAGGCGAGGATAGATGCAGCAAATGCAAAAGCATTTAATCTCCCCGCGGCGAAAGAGAGTGGGCCGCCCATCTCTCCATCGAAACAGCCAGGCGGCATCCTCATGACGCCAGGTACCGCAAGCAAGGGAAGGAAGCAGGTGTCGTTCGGGTCGCACGTGGTAGACAATGAAGGCAAGCGCGGCAATATTGGCAAGACCGGCATACCCAGTGACTGCCCCGGAAAGTTCCCGAGTCCTTGGACACCTGGCACACAACTGAAGCTTGACCCGGAAAGTGACAAACGACCGCGCACCCGCCTCACCGAAGCCCTCCTCGACGCGCGGACAACCACACAGCCGAAGTCGGGACAGAAACCGAAGGCGAGAGACGACAGCGACACCACAATAGACTTGGGTGCCCCGCGTTCCGAGTCTGGTAAATACTGGAAGGAGCAATATGAGAGCTACGCGGAAAAGAGCGAGAAGGAGATGAAGAAGGTCATTGCCAAGCAGCAGCTGGCGAAGAAGTTCGCTATGAAGAAGGACGGCGAAGCCACAGAACTATCCACCAAGCTCGAGCAGGAACGCAAGCGATACAGGCAACGGGAGCGAGACCTGGAACAACAGAACAAAGATCTCCAGGAAAGGCTACGTCAAGCGATGGCTGAGAGCATGTCTTCGAATATCGAGATCGCAGCGCTGAAAGCCCGAATCACAGTCCTGGAAGCGTCAGGCTCGATACCTTCCTCTGAACTTCAACAGAACAAAGCTCCATTCGAGATATACGAAGATGCGAATAAGGATAACCCACGATCGCCAACGCGTGGCTTAGATATGGACCCTGAAGTGTCATTCGCTCCTAATAACAGCATGGCTTCGTCTACCAAGGAGAACTCGTCGCCCAAGCCCCGCCTTCACCGCCGTGGTACGATTCCTGACACTTTGAACCGACCAGTGCTCCCGTCTAGACTTGGAACAGCAGAAGGTGAAGCATCTATCATCCTAGGCCGATCGCCTCATGCACCGCACGACGCCCCTTTGAGATCACTCTGGAGAAGGCGCTTGCACAGCCTCAGCACGAGCAACCGCAGCGATCGCCACTGAAGATCCGCAGGCCAGTCGCAGCTGACGAGAATTATGCGCCAAAGTCACCCGCCGCGATCCCACCGTCTAGTCCGTTACCTGTACCATCTCCGGGTCTTGATCCCTGGATGGAGATTAACAACAGTTCGATAGCGCAAATGGACAAAATGGCTCTACCGGTCTCTACCGGTCAGCCATACTCACGGCCTGAGTGGAACCCACCACCAAAGCAACATCGAGTATCGAAATCCATATCGCACGTAAAGTCGACAGAGACAACCAAGTCAAACGAGAAGGTTACAATTCCCGAGCATAAGGTTGAACCTACACGACGCAGGGAACGTGCTACCGAGAAGGCGACACACGTCTCAGAGCTCGAGGCAACCTCTGTCCCATCGAAGAAAGACGAAAGGCAAAAGGTAGACGAATCCAAAGCCAACGCATCATCCCATCATGCTCCTACCGACAACAAGTTTGACCTCTCGAAAACACACACACCATGCAGAAGGTTCTGCGCAAGTGAAGCATGACCGGAGCCAGATGTTACCTGTTGACCGCAAAGAGCAAGCAAGAAGAAGACTTGAAGAAAGAAAGAGGTTGAGGAAGAACGGTACTACTATTGTTGGTTCTTAATCGTTCACTGGCGTTTTGGATAGGGGTGTGTTGTGTTTTCGTCTGGGTGATCAACACGTTCAAGGCATATGTTATCGGAGTATGGTGTTGTCCTGAGCATTGGATTCTGGTTTATCGCACGATACCTTCACATGCTTCATCCTTTAGAGCATTCGTTGTCAGTGTATGATTATTCAAACATTGTTTTGCACTTCATGCAGATCGAGCTCTCCTGTTCCAAGGGTATCGTCCCAACAACGCCTGAAATGCTTCAATCGCCTACGCAAAGCCCTCACTTGTTCGCCGCAGGCAAATATCCTCCAACGCCTTATACACCGGTATGTGTCTTCTCCAACTGCGCCCGCTATACGACGTCATCTTCCCCAACACATATTGCTCACACAACGTTCGGGTCCCTACTCTCCGTCCCTTTCCACGCCGACTACTCCCACTGGACGTCTTAGCATCTGTCCCAGAAGACGCTCTTAACCATACATGCCCTTCGCGCTCGCAGCAGCACCATCTCGAATTGTAACCTTCCCCAATGCAGACATCAAGCTCATCATGCACACCACCAACCTCCCTTCCACGTCGCACTTCCTGCAGCCTGCCGTATGCCGCGCAACCACTCACTGTTAGCCTTTTTCACTGACCCCCCGCTTTGTTCATTAAACGATGTGGATTGCCAGATGTCCAGTCGTCCATTGCTCTTTGTCTGTCGCTACTCGCCGGTATCCCGTTAGGGCCGAATGCCATGTGTGTGGCTGGAGGTTTTGAAATAGCCGACATGCTTCTGGAAGGGCCATAGCGTTTCGCTTCTGCGAGGGCGGAGGTGACGATGTGGCCGGCGGAGTGGAGCGTGTTGGCGTAGGTAGCGCCCGGGTTGCCGATGGAGGCTCTGATGAGGGGGGATGCGGTTTGCGCGGCGGGCTTCGCCATTGAGGGTGGTTGCGGTATGTACAGGGACGAATCGTCGGTTTTGGCAGCATACTTTCGGTTCTGCCTTGTGGTTTGTTCGCGGGTTGCGGGGTTGGTTTGTTGTGTCTCGGTGTCGGAGTGTGGGTGGGTCGGGAGGGCGGAGTGGTCTTTGCTTCTCTTGCTTGCGCTCCTCTTTGCGAAGCTGCTTGCGCTTCCTTCGTCCTTGCGGCTGCGGTCGTGGGCTCGTCGCTGCTGTACTCGCTGTCTTCTGGTGCTGACTTGGACATTTTCTTGGGGATCGGCGGTAGGGATTAGCGAGGCCGCCGAAAGGCCTCGCCACGTGCGCACGTGTGCTCGCGTCTGACATGATTCAGAGGAAATGGTGTTTCGAGAGATGATACAAGAGCAATTGTGCGGGATATTCGTCCTTAAGCTTGCACACTGTATGCTGGGCCCGCTTGTGAAGTGTGCCATGGCTCTGTCATTGCAGTCGCTGTGAATGTGCCGCTCACAGCCACACGTAAGAGTCATAGGGATTGGTAAGGGCGCAGCATGGCAACCGCCCTTTTCCGGATGTGACCAATATGTCATCATGGAAGATTAGAAACGATTTTGCAGACTTCATTGCATGTGGATAGTGATTTGAGCGTAATCGGAAGTACGATCGTGGGATCTCTTGGCGTACATCATTGCTCAGGAACAGGGTCCCGGTTCCGCATCGCTCTAACCCCGATGACACTTGCCACTTGCGCGGCTCAGTAGTCCTCCACTGGGTACCTCTTTACACATCCACTCCAGTACGACTGAGCATACACAAACTCTATCCATCCCTCCGTCGTCTCAACATGTCTGCACGACCACAACGCCACCAAGAGCGACTCGCTCAGCGGGCAAGCTGCCGCCGAATCCGCCACTCCAGAGCAGATCAGGCGCATGGAAGAGGCTCGGCTTAGGGCAAAGGCGGCTGCGCCACAGGCGAAGCATCAAAACCTTCACCAGCGCCGGTCGCAGGCACGAAGCGCACATACTTCGTCCATAACCCCGCGCAAACTCCAGCGACCCTCGCAATGCGGCTCTGCAGCATCTCCTCAGAAGCGCGACCAAAATGGCTTCATACAGCCA